>NC_070590.1:23965235-24265235 GCF_027409825.1 Scomber japonicus | reverse complement strand
TTAAATTTAGAGAAGCACTTTAAGTTTGAAACAATATTAGTAGAAGAGGGTGAATCTGAGGTTAGTGGAATTCAAATCTATTTCTTCCAACACTGTATAGTATATATTTATATAAATATACAGCTATGTGAAATGGTAAACCAAAATCACCCTGACCTGTTGAGAAATTGGTTAAACACAGTGGCCACAAGGTCAAATAATTATACAACTCATATTTCATGTATGAGGAGAATGTCTTTGACCTAATTAATTCATATTTTCTGCAATTAAGTGTCAATTCAGCGTCTGCTTCCTGATGTGTGTTACAAACTGAATGTAAACTGCAACTAAATCAGATTCAGCAGATCAACATCACACTCTTTTCCATTGTTACCTTGATTAAGAAGTCACAGTCCTCCACCTGGAATGCAATGTCTCTGACTCCATCTCCATGCTTCATCAAGTGTTCTCCCATTTCTGAAGGGAAGATAAAACCATGTTGAAATGCTAAGCAACCGTATATCATTCTCACACTATTTCATTTTTCATTATTTCATATATCTCTGTGTTTTCTAATGATGAAACCTGCCTTCATTTCCAGGATTAAGCGGAGACTCAAACGCAAATATTATCTGTGAGGAGAGAGGAGAGGAGGTGTTTTGTGTTTGAGGACAGGATGTATATACTGTAAATTCAGTCAGCACAGGACGTGAAACTGCATACCTTATCCTGCTTGATGACATGAGACACCACCTCTCTGCTGCCGGTCTCCAAACCCTTATAGGCACAAGACTCGAAGCCCATCTTATCACAGTAGTACGCGGCCGCCTGCAGAAGAAACCAGATTGTCTTTACTGTGAAGAGAGTTTCTGATGAAATCCACAGTCAGTACAGTACATCCACAGTCACATCCAGAGAGAATACAAATATTTACAAAATACAAATATTATATATCTTCAAATATTTTGTTGTTTTTTCTGTCAGGCCAAAGCTCAGAGATATCAAGTTTTCTCTCCTCACATTTTAAAAGCAGAAATGAGTTGGGTTTTTTTATTTGAAAAATGGCGATTAATCAATTAGTTGCAGTTTCAGCTTTGTTTCACAAGACTGTCTTTGTTATTCATAAATCTGTGTCTAACTGCTTTGGACCTAAAGAGCAGAGACTGAACAGACTCCAGATTATACAATTCATGGTTATATAACTGTAAATGGGGAACAAATTTACAGTTATGTAATTACTAAACATAAACTAGTATATATTTCTGTAAATACTGAATATGTGATTAACACTGTCTGACCTTATCTTTAACCAGTAGTAAGTTCAGAGAAGATTGATGAAGACACTGAATGTTCAAACATTTTACAATCTATTTTTATCAATATGTGATTCCTTTGTGATGTAAAACACTTGTTCTACATCTAAATATGAATAATGTGCAAAAGCATTAGGTGTGTGTGTTGACTGGTGCCTGAGTAAAACAGATGAAAAGACTTTTAAACATATGTCAGCATTTGGATACTGACCTGCTTGGCATTGCCGACCCAGAAAGTGAGATGATGGAACTTGATAAACCTTCCCCTTTCATGCTAAAAAGAACATGAGAGAGTAAAAAAATTGAACACAGTATGGATCCTATAGGTAAGAAACAACTATTAAATGATTGACTTTATCTAAAGACTTAAAATATCAATGAATGATTTATTGCTATGTCATTCGGCCACTCATGTAAGATTCAGGCCTTTTTCTGCAGAACTAACAGTCCTGCTCAGTACACACATCAAACTATATCACGCATCATAGACTCCTGTCCCAACAAAAAAAAAGCCATTCTGGAGGTTATTTTAATCTTACCTTCTCTCCTTTATCTGTGTAGCTCGTCTAAAAAGGAAGAAAAGATATCAATCATCAAGTGCTCATAGGATCTTCAGACTAACCTGCTATCATAAGACTGTACGTCTCATATATCTAATGTGACTTAAATGGTTCTTATCATTTAAAGCAACCATTATCTCCTCAATTACTAAGCTGTGAAATGAATACCTGCTCATCATAACTGACTCAGATAAAGTTTCTTACCATGCTGTGATTTGTAGATGGGCCACAGTTCAGTAAGAAGATGATCAAAATCAATGTGTGGCCCGACGGTGTGGAGATAAGTACTGACCTGATGACCAGCTGTGATTGGTCCTTTAGGATCTACACCCACCTGTCCGCCTCCTCGCTTCCTGTTGCACTTTAGGAAAAAAAAAAGAAGTTCAATAGCCGTCATCCCTCCTGAGTCCAGTGTCTAATCAGCGGTCAGTCCTCAGAGGCCCGGTTGTCATAGAAACGAGACACATTAACCTCAGCTTTCCATAATAGGGAAAATAATGAAGTGCAGATTCTGAATTCCCTCTAGATGTTTTGACTGAGATACTGAGTAAATCCTTTAGTTGAAGATTCAATGAGCTCAGGTGAGGAACTTTTTATTTTGTGATATAACAGAGGCTCAGAGCTTGATGTGAAGAACTGTGAGTGTCTAAAAGTGTCACTGGGTTAGTGGTAGTATATTAAAGGTGAAAGAGATGAAAGAATACATAGATTCTTTACTGTCTTTCAAGGAAATTTGCTGCCACAGTGTCTACAGAGGCTCACGTGAATACATAAAGTACACATACACAACATAACTACATGAGAAACATCCATACAGATTATAATCTTTATGCATCCATACACACATGCAAATATACACATATACACAAGTTAAGGTCATAATGTCTTCCCTCACCAGTCCATATGAGATCCCTCTCTGGTTTCTGGTTTCCTCCACCAGAGGGGGCAATAGTGCCTGATATATACTGCCATTGATATCAATAATTAACCATATATGTTAAAGAAGAGAAAGTGCTAGAAACAGAACTTTCTATTTGCATATGAACCTATTTTGAATTTTTCATATCATTGTCATGTCAAGAGATTACATATTTTGTTAAGAGCCACTTATTTCCTTCTAAATAGTAAAAACATGATTAAAAACAGGCTGTAAACATGAGTTAAATTAAGAATTTAACACTTTTTCACTGCTGTTTTCAGTGTGCACAGGAACATCAAGCCAAGAATCAGATCATAATAACCTGATAATAATATATTTCTTGGAAGATGTTTGAGGTTATGAAAACATTCTCATAAGGGTGGTCATGTTTTGTCTGGCTGTGCAGGGAAAAATGTCACAGGAGTGTAGCAAACACACACACACACAGGGGTGAAGTGCAGCGTTGTGTTGCTGTTGACGGCTATCAGAGAGCATATGAGGTCAGGTCCAGGCTGATACAGGCAAGGCTGAAAAACAAAAATAGTGTCTGGGCCCAGCTACAATGCTGGAGACTGTATCTATCAGATGTACATGTACAGCAGCAGAATATAACCAAGTACATTTACTCAAGTGCTGTAACTTGACATTTCAGAGGAATATATTATACTTTTTACTCGACAATTTTGATTTCACGGCTAGAGTTAATGGCAATATTATCAGTATCAATATTTAATTCACTTTATAAAATAACTATATAATAAACTGATAAATGAATAGATTGATTGACATGTGGTTTAGCACGTATGCACAGCCCTTCATTTCAGCTCTGATGAGTAAAGCTCATTTCTCTCATAGTCAGAATAACTTCAAGCCTGCCGGATGTGTGTGTGTGTGTGTGTGTGTGTGTGTGTGTGTGTGTGTGTGTGTCTGCTCTCACGCACCGGGCTGTATGTGTGTATTCAGTTTGTGCCGCGCTGTGATTTTCTATTGGTGCGCACTCGGAGTTTGATGCCACCTGATTGGCTTTGATGTGGGTGTGTACGGATTCACTGTCTTGATCGTTCTGAGTCCTGATTGGCCGGTACGGATCCTGTAGCTTCCACAGTCCAGTACGTCCAATGTCCTCCTCGACCATTGGCCGGCGCTGTTGTCATCACGCAGGAATGCGGAAGTCGTGCAGTCTACTGAGTCACCGTTGTGTCAGCTGATTGTTTCTGAGTGAGTAACTCGGTTTAATTTTTTAAATGAAGTAATGTATGAATACTGTTGTGATATGTGACATGTTGTCGGGCTGTCAGGCGTGTGTTGGTCATGTGAACCTTGAGCCGGTTTGGTTCTTTCTGCTTGTAAAATGAGCGTATTTAACACAGCTTCTAGTATTGTAGCTATCCGGCGGCTAGCATGGTGCTAACGTTTGCAAACACCGCACACACACACACCTACACACATACACACGCACACACGCACACACACATACACTTTGGGTTAGTCTCCTGTTAGCAGTGAAGCAGTCTGTGGTGAGCCTCTCTTCTACTTTCACTTTCTACTTGACGTGTCAACTTTTATATTTATCACACCTGTTGTGTTTTCTCCGGTAAAGCCGCACCTGTTATTCACTGCTCTGTTGTTTTAAGGAAGCTCATCTGATATTAATTTCCAGATAAATATTGTTTTTCAATGGAACGCACCCTGGAATACCCCCACCGGCCTAGGGAATCAATGATAAGGAAGAGAAACTAATCGCCCTGGCACTTAATGTTCACCGTTATCATTGAATGTCTGTAAAGGCTGCATTAAAATGTACAGATCTTATTGTATAACATCACTGTTGCCTTCGCTGTGGACATTATTCATTCAAATTTTTCAAATAGGCTACCTACTGTCATCTAATTATAACTTGCTACTCGTTTTCGGGGGTTAATAATTTGGTGACAAATAGTGAAAAAATCTCCATTACAATTTTGTTAAGCTCTAGATTTTATTGATAATAGCAAATATTCCATTTCAAATTATATCAAGACCTATTCATATTGCTCGAAATCATCTTCACCATTTGTGAAACCTTAAAGATCCCCTCCAGACATGTTTTAAGTTGTAAAAATACTCCACTTTGATTGATAAATTGCGTCCAATATGTTTTATTTCCACCAAAAAAATTTATTATTCCCTAATTAAAATCACAACTGCTCCTCCCTTTCCCTATCAGGGAAGGCACTAAGGGGTGGCTTTCGGGGCTGCAGCCCTGAATGTTTTCTCAAAAGCCCTGAATCTATTTTTAAATTTTTAAAATCTGGTTAAAGTCACTTTTTTATTAACAGTGACTTCAACCAGCTGCTGACTGATTCTGAGTGAGTTCATAATAATTGTTGTTAAGAGTGAAACTTATGAAGACATTTAAGTTGAGGCAGTGTTACAGAGTTAGCAATATTATTGTTATTTATTTATTTTTATGTATATTCTTTTTGGAAAATAGTTCATAAGGACAGAAATGGATCACTACTCCTAATGTTTGCAGTAGTCATACAATGCAGTAAAACTTAATTCTGCACATGTAAAAAAAAAAAAAAAAAAAAATGTCCCTGGCTCTGGGTGCTGTGGGCTTAGCCCCGGATCTTCTCAACTCCTAAATCCACCCCTGCTCTCTTTGTAAAAAGTCAAGAATCTATGAATATGCAAATATTTTTCACTTCTAAAGTTTTCCTGCTTTACACAGTATGTCTCCTACTTCACCGTAAAGTCCACAGTCCTCAGTGTTTTGCACTGGAGCCTTTAAGTTTCCACATCACACTTGTTTAATTTGAATATTTGGCCAGGATTGGCTCCAGACTAGTTGTGATGTCACAAATCATGCTCATAGGCCCACTGCTTAAACCCATATTTTCAGTGAGCACAGTGAAACTTTTCACTTTCAGCTGATGAAAGTGAAAATAACCTTTCTGTGTCAAAACGTGCATATGCATCATTGTGCACATTCTTTTTTGAGTGGAGGGGGACTTTAAGTGAGCTTAATGCTCTGTGGGGAATGCAGCACGCAGTAGTTTTTGACAAGTCAACAAGGCCTAAAGCAGGCATGGAGTTATATAATTGCATCTGAAGACAGGATTTGACATGAATAAACATGCATTATCATGTGCAGGGTGTGTCAATTACTTGGAATTCTAAGTAACACTTCTGTCCTCAGTTGTGGTTTCTAACAAGGCATTCAATCATGTTTAAAAATATCACACTGCAAATATGTCAGCACTGAAGTTTCAGCCTGTGGTGTATTGTTTATTTTTGCAAGCATTTCTATTAAACTCATGTCAGATTGGGGAAGTCATCTATGGCACAAATGTGAATTGAGTTTTTAATTACAATCTGTGTTTGTGTTTTTTATTATTAGTATTGTATTTGGGCCTGTAAAATATTTTCCCCCAGAACATTGCAAAACCAGAATGATCATAAACAGGCTGTTGGAGTGTACGCTTCATTGGTTTTTATATGTTTTGGTGGACAGAAACAATGAAGGGGGGAAAAAAGGAATTTTGGATTATATGTTAGGCAACATGCTCTCTAGTATGAGATATTCCATCAAAAAAAAAATTTAAATGTTGTAAAGTCTTTTGAAAACATGGATAATTATTGATAAAATACACTAATCAGAATAACAGCTAACTTCAGACCTAGATAATTTAGGAAGGATGGTTGAATCCAAAACAGAGTTCACAGGCGAGTTAATGTTTAATTTACAATCACTTGGTGGGCAGAAACATGATAACAAATGAATGCTGATGCTGCTTGTGTTTGCTGGGTGTGTATAAAGGCTAGCGTGAGCTGTAATGTTTTAAAGCAGTGATATGTCAGGTTACTGTTGAATTCTTCTGTCCCCAAGTAGACAAACCAGCATTTAATGCAGCTTTCTTTTTGCACCTTTTTATTCTGAACCTGCACCTCATTAAAAAACTTTTTTTTTTCTTCTTCTTACGTTTAACCATCCAACACAATTTTTTGTTTAGTCAGCAGGTGACTCACATCGCTCTGAGTGTAGTATTGTACCTTTTTTTGTTTTTTTTTTAAAGCAATTACGACCGCCTGCCTACATGTGATGATTTCTTTTTTCATGAGCGATCAGCAATGAAAGCCATTCCTTGCGGATGAGATGAGTCATGAGTGGAGGTGGTTGAAAAAACGTAGAGAGTCCGTGCCCTGTAGTATGGCTTCTTTCACTCTGAGAAGCCTGGCACTTACGGAGTGGGAGGGTGAACTAGTAAGCAATAGAGAGAGAGAGAAAGAGAGAGGGAGGGAGGTATGTCATGAACTGGAATACAACCAGTATGTGTTTGGGAGACGGCGACTACTGCTACTTTGCAAGGCATTGAGCTTTAACTCAGTCTTAAGAGACACACAAACAGAGACAAACAGTTTGCAGCATATTGATTCAGCAGTTTAAACAGGTAAGAGGACTCAGTTGTATTTTGTGAGTTGAGAGAAGTGAAGTTTTTTCTTTTTGTGGTGCTGTGTGCAAAAGGGGGTGTGTCCGGAGAAAAAAAAACAAGTGTAAGGAAGTGCACAGTGAGATCTATGATCTAGTTTCAAATTGTGTCCTTGCACTCAAGTGTATTTTTACTACAGTAGGTCTGCTTTATAACACAAGGAAGTCAGCGCTGTGTGCATGTTTTGTCTGGCTGAAGCCTCCGTGTGTGTGTATGTGTGTGTTTCTCTCGGTATTATAAACTTGCGAGCGTCCTCCTCTCCCACCTCGAGCTTCCACACATGCACAGGAAGAGACGGCAGTGCAATATCAGAGCCTCGCTTTTCATATTTTAGTGAATAGAGTATTTAGTTTCAGGGTGTTCAGTGTTTGTTGAAACCTGATGCTGTAGTAGCCACTGTAGGAAACGTACACACACACACACACACACACACACACATAGACCACACTTCAGATATAAAATATAAGAATGAACTGCAGGACATCTGTCATGCTGTTGTTAAAATATCAGGATATCCCCCTCAGCTGGCCAGCTCCACAGCAGCACCTTTTGCGTGTGTCGGATGCAGGAGAAGAGTTGTGAAATTTAGTCCAGGTCCACCGTCTCCTGCAGTTATCTAATTGGCTTCTGATAATCTGGTGAGGAATGTTGAGTTTGCATTTCCTGTAAATCAGTGTCTTTCTCATCAGGTCAGCCGCTGCGCTCTGAAGGTTTCCACACATGTGCCTGCATGTCTGTCTGCAGCACTGGATGTGTGGAGTGTGTTTACATTGACTTGACCTGATTTACAGAGACTACCTCTCGTCCCAGGCAACCACTCTAAACCATCACCCTGTCTGCCCCCGGACTCCTCTGAGAGCTGTTGAATTGTGTGTCGGTGTTAGTTTAATAAAATATCAAGTACATTCATAATCAATCTCTCCAATAATTAGATATTTTATGATTATAGTACCAGCTTTTATTCTTGCTTGCTGTACTTTAGACCGGGAACGGTTGGTTTTTGGAGTCCAGCCCTTTTACGCAATCACACGCAGGCTCCACAACCGCCCCCACACACACACATACACACACCCCATTTCTGAAGGTAGTGTGTTTTTTATGTTGGCAGGAGCCATCGCTGGCACAGCAGAGATCCAGCAGACGGGGAGGAGAGGGAGGGACCTGAAGAGGAGCACCCGAACCGACTGTCGACAGCCCTGGCTGGCAGCATGGTGAGCCAATCACACTATCGAGGAGGACGCTATACATGTTTATACATACTCTGCTGCAGTCAGAGGTGCTGTGAATGCCCTACAAGCCTTCTTAATGTTAAATCATACACAGGAAATGGGGAAACGCTCTCACCTGCCTAACCAAACTGTAGGTTGTTGTAACATGTCCAACAAGGAGAATGTATTTCTCAAGCTTTTGTCGTTTTTTTTTAACTCACCACATATCTGGTTTGAGGCTGACCAGTCAATTGTACATTTTTATATAAACAATAGATCCATTTCCCAGTTTAGACTGTTCATATCCTTTCATTTTTTGTCCTAAAATATGTGGTAGAATATTGATTAGAAATACAGCAGCACTGAATGTCACTCAGAACGCCCACCTTCAGTAAAAAAAGTAGTCTGTGCGCTTGTTCATAGAATGCACAGCCTGTTTTTAAAACATATAAATCAAGATTTTTTTCGATCAGTGATCAATAGAGCTGTAACACTCACAGTCAATTGATGGATTAGTCGATTGACAGAAAAATAATCACAAAAAATGAAAAAAAGAAAGAAATCCCAAGCTGGAATGCTGCTCCAGCTTCTTAAATGTGAATATTTTCTGGTTTCTGGTATGCCTCTCTAGTAAACTGAATAACTTTGGGTTGTGGTCTGTTCATTGGGACAAAACATGAGTTGCGTCTTGGGCTTTGGGGAGCAGTGACTGCCACTTTTCACCATTTTTTGACATTTTATAGACCAAATACAAATCGATTAGTTGAGAAAATGATTGACAGATTAATCAATAATGAAGAAAGTCATTAGCTGCAGCCCTCATGACTAGCATTGCTTTAGCTCCTTTCATCAGAGACTAGAGGTTCAGTTCTTTGAGGCGCCACCTCTAACATCTAGCATGCACATCTGGCCATGCTCGCAGGTGGGAAGCCAGTGAGGGATCATGTTGTTGTCACTGCTTTAGCGACTGGTTGCTCACGGAGCCCACACAGAGGGAAGTTGTCTGGCTCCCTGTTCCAGCCCTAAACAGGGATTTGTGACTCACCACTTTGAGTGAGCACCAGCAGGCAACATCTCTTTTCACCCCTTAAAGTTCCCTCAGCGGGATTACGACTTTATTGCACGCTCAGGAACGTGCTGCCGCGTCAGTAAAACAGCTGTATAGCAGGTAACAGATGTTGCACGACTTTGATGTAGCTGCATGCCACGTGTCTCTGCTCTGGTTCACTTCCAGACCCTTTAACCCCCTATTCACATTAAGAGGCTCATGGTAATATGTGACGTTTCAAAGAATAGAATGCATGCATCATCGAGCAAGACGCATAATCCCATCATGCGCATTCAGCGTTCATCATACTGAATGTGAATCTCAGCTAAATACCCAATATGTGAAGTGAAAAGCTTGTGAAGACCAGAGATGATCAAGACACCACTCTGCTACAGTAGCTACAGTAGCAACACAACAAGAATATGTCCCTCTAGTGGATACTGCTGTCCATTCAGTTATGAGGCAAAACTTTTTTTTACATACATTATCATATATCAAAAATAATTATGCTGCATCAAGTTTCTGCTGTGTGCACTATTGTTTGAATCTGAGGCTCCCTTCAGAAATGCTGAGTCTTGGATTTTGCTGTACTTGAGACGGGCAGCAGTCTGTCTGATCACGCTGCAGTCGTGGACCCGAGGGTTGTAATTATACTGAAGAATAGCAAGTATAACTTTCAAGATGCAATACTATTTGTAGCTCACATCTCTACTTTCATGAGAGCCATGCAAGCTGTGCACTTTATATTATAGTAATCGTTGCGTGTTTATGCTGACTATGATCCTGAACAGTTTATTTGACTCAACTGCTCCACTTCTCAGAGTTTGTGTCTGCAAGAGCTGTGTGCGGACATACGGGGCTTCTCAAATTAAAGTGTCGATGTACACCCTGTAATTTTAGCACACAATTCACAAGATGTGTTTGCAGAATGCTTTTTGAAATTAATAGCACCATTGTACTTAGTGATCTTGGGGAAAACCCTGGGCATGGTCCCTTTACTCTTTCTCAGTAAATGGACATTAGAGAGAATAGATAACTCTTGAGCAGAGGGGAAGTTGTGACCAAATTATTTTCTAAAACTAATGGGTGCAGCTTTTATGGGACAGAAATAGGAAGTGTAACAGGAGGATGTGTGTCCCGAGGTTCTGGTCAACTGGGTCCACAGAATGCCACCATGGCCGGGTGCCCAGCTCTCAGCCTTTTATGGGACACACAGCCGAGCTCTGGGCTTAATTGATGGCGGGGCTGATGAACAAATAATGTGCCCATCGAGGCATGTAGAATGAGGGTGCAGACCTCAGCTAGTCATAAGCTGGTCCTGTAGTGCAGCTCGATTGTGAACGTTTCTAAAAAAGCGTCTTCTCATTGACCTCTCACTTGCTTCCTGGGGGGACACTTCAGGTGTGGTCGGGTGGGGACAGAAGTGCGCTCTGTAGTACCTATTAACCAATTCCACATTGATGTCAGGTGTACTGAACACACCCTAGACTACTTCAAACAGTAGAGATGAGCAAAACCCTTCATTGAAGTTAAATTACGTTAAATTACATTGAATGACGTGCAACATGAATTTCCAACTGTGTCATTATTTATAAGTATGGTACAAACTACATTAGTGGGTCCTTTTTTTTAATTTATTTCTACCGTGATCACACGGCTCTAACTAAACCAAACCAAAACAGGTGCTTGAAAGAAGGGAGTTGCAACAGCAGCAGCAGCAACAAGCAGTCAGAGTAGAGAGAAGCTGCTAGCTGTGAAAGGCTGAATCAGCTGGGAACACCTGCGCCAGGTTTGCTAACAAGCCACCTGTAGAGCTGAGCAGCCAGAAAGGTATATAAACAACAAACCAAAGATGGCAGCGGTCATCACACTATCTCTTCTCAGCTGTTGATCTAAGGTCTTGTTTTCTCAGGTGGGATTGGTAGACATTTGTTCCAGCAGTTTGTTCCACAGGTAACACGATCCTCTTAAGCCGGTCTTGTGAAGCAGTGTTTAATTGCTTCCCAGCCTCCGGCTTTTTCGCTGAAACAAAACGGGAAGTATTGAGTTCATACTGTTAACCACTCACGCTGCCGTATTGTTAGCAGGATAATGCGAGCATGGAAACGAGGACAATGGGGTTGTTTTACGCTGCCCTCAGTGCCCGCAATGCATTGTAATGCTACCTTTTAGGAGTTAGCAGTAGAAGCTGGTGCGCCAGCGCCATGTTAAGATGGGAGTTTGATTCACTGGCCCATATGATGTCACCTGCTTACATAAGGATTAAGGCACCTGTATGTGTGTGTTTTTTTTCCAAAACGCACTGACTAGACACCAGAAGCTTTCAGTCAGGGTTGCAGTTAAAGCCACAGTGTTCATGCCAGGTTTTTGTTATTAATGATTTGACTTCACCTCTCCATGAAGGGACTTTGTGCTTCTAACACTTTTTTAAAAACTTATCTGGTTCCTAAAGTCTGGCTGCCAGTGTGTGATTCCATCTTCCTCATTTTCACACAACTCAAACAATTTGTTGTTTGATTCAGCCAATCAAGAATGAGTAAAAACAAGTTACCAGTTTGTGCATTAGTAGTCTCTGTGTTTTAATGCTTTAATGCATCATATTAAAGTAAGTCCTGCTTCAGGCTGAAAGGTCAGAGTTGCCACTGCTGACTGTAACAAAATACTACAGGTCCTGTATGCTGCAGTCATTTTACGCACAGTGAAAAATGATTTGAAAACACATCAGGACACCTGGATCTTTCATTTGTAGACAGCAGAATAGTTGCAGCTTGTATGGTTTCAAATTGTAAAATTCATGCACACAGACACGCAGTTTAAAAACATAAATGTGCAAATCATTTCTGGAGTTTAAAAAGGTTTTAGTCTAGACAAACTCCTGAATGCCCCCATGTCTTATTCATATCCTACTTCTATAGCTGTGTGTCAACATGTTGGCTGACACTCTGCGTTGGTGAGACTCTGCCCTCCTTTCCTAAAATAAAACCGGAGACACAGGAGGCCAAATCTGGTGCTCACTTTTGCATTTGGTTTGGGTGGGGCCGAGCAGGCAGAGGGGGGGAATTTGAGACCCAGCGTTTGGACTGTGGAGCAACTCATCATAGATCAGTGTGCAATATTCATAAAACCCCTAAAATGTCCATTCATCATTAATTTACCTGCAAAATGATTTAAAGGCCTGGGCTGTTTTAAGTTCACTGCTAAACAAAAGTCAAGTATAGGTTTAAATAAGATTAAAATGTCAGTGTTTTTTTAAGGCTGGTATGTGTGGGCTTTTATTGCATGCTTTATTTCACTTCTTCATTTCACTTAAGGAAAACAAATGTCACGAGTCACAGGTTTACCATGTGACATGAAAATAATTGTCAGTAAGGTTCTGCTTGATTTGTGGAAGTGCGTTTTATAGCAGCAGATGTTTCAGTCCATTTACCTGATGAGATGAAAGTCATGCATCACGAGTGCAATGCATCGTGCTCTCGCTTGCAGCATAATTCTGTGCCCCCTCATGTATAGACATACTAAGGCAAGTTTAAAGAGAAGCCTTTGTATTTCCAAGTAAGTAATCATTGCATAAAATGGTCAATGACTTGGTGTTCTGAGGCCAATTTGAGTATGGATAGAAAACCTATAAATGAGTAATTCCAATCTAATTTGTAAACTAAATGCCCAAATGATTTTCTTACCAAAGACTAGTTTAATTTTTCAGGAAGAGAAAGTTCAGAGTGTGATGAAGGTGCTCTTTGGTAGGAAACACAAAAGTTCAAAAACAAAGAAGGGTCCTGAGCAAAAAGTTTAAAAGCCTTTATTCAGATGGCTATCTTCTTAAAAACAAACAGTGCTTGTGCATGCTGAAATAAAGCTTACAGTTAAAACCAAGAAGGAGCAGCACAACATGTATTTCCCTTTTGTAAATACAAGATAATTGCAAACACCTGAATAGAAAGCTGCTTTAAAGTGTATAAGCAGAAGAGAAGGATGAGAAAGATGAGAGCAAAATAACATGCAGAGATGGCAAAACAAAAAAAAACCCAATCTACAGTAGAGTAGTAGAGAGAGTAGTAAAGGCACCAGACCATATGGATTATTATTGTATACATTATAAAAGTGCTTAGCCATAGGGTAATCTTAATGAGCTTTTCTGATAGCATACTTATGTTCAGAGACTCTCTCTTTAAGTCCGTTGCTTGTCCAGCCTATGTAAAAGTAATCACAGGTAAAATCTGAACGATATACAACAAACGTAGAGTTGCAATTGACAAATGTTTTGATGTCAGTTTTAGAATCTATGAGTCTTAGAACCACTGAAATGATTGCAC
Source organism: Scomber japonicus (assembly GCF_027409825.1). NCBI lineage: Eukaryota > Metazoa > Chordata > Actinopteri > Scombriformes > Scombridae > Scomber > Scomber japonicus. The sequence goes on along the minus strand of NC_070590.1, from coordinate 24,251,423 downwards.
TTCTTTCTATTAACACAGTGTCCCAATGGTTTATTTTTCTATTGTTGATATGGAGATGGCTTGACACTAGCCTGTCCCATTATGTTGAGGGCCTTCTTAAAACTGATCTTAGGAGGGACAGGAAAAACTTCCCAATGAATAGTGTCACATTTAATGAGATTCCAGTTTGACTGTGTTTTATCCTTTTTATGGAATTTGTCTGTCAAGATTGTAGCCTGGTTTTCAAATTCTTCAAATATGTCAAAGATGTTGGAATTGGCCCAAAGGTATGTTGTCCTTAAGCCAGTTAGAATGCAAACTATCCACTTTCAGCACAGTAATTTTGTGTGTTGCCTTCTAATATTCTGTGGTGTGAATCTGTCCATCCTCACCCTTAGAGATAGTCAAATCTAGTAAAATTGATTTTAATAATAATGAATTATAAGTGTTCAAAAAATCATGAAACTGTTGTTCAGCAGTAATAGTTTCTCAGGATCAGTCCAAAACATGTCAGTGTACCGCCCCACCATTTTATCTTTTCACTATAGTTGTTATGATAGATTAGATCAGATCATTTTCTCATAAACCTAAAAAAGGTTAGCAAGTAAAACAAGCCCCCATAGCAGTACCCCATTCCTGAGTATACATTATATAGTCCATTGTATAATCTGAAGAACGAACTAAGGAGGCAAATCATCTGTTGGTTTGTTCCATAGGAAGTGTTGCAGAGCTTTCAGTTCATCGTCATAGTCAATATTAGTGTATAAAGACTTCACATTCAAAGTTACTAAGAGAACATCAGCAGGAATTCTCATTTCATGTAGGACCTTTAGAACATGAGAAGTGTCCTGGATGTATGAAGGCACTTGTCGAGCCAAAGGCTTAATATGAAAGTTCACAAACTGAGAGGTGGGCTCTGTAAGGGATCCGGATTCAGATGATATACTAGGCCTCCCTGAACGAGATTCAAAATTCTTCCGGACACTGGGGAGCATGTAGAAAATGGGTCTCCTAGGATGTGCCCACCACATGAAGCCATGCTCTTGTTTGGTAATCCACCATGCCTCCTTAGCTGTGGACAACATTTCTCTTAATGTCTCCTGTGTGTTGCCCCATGGATTTAAGGACAGTTTCTGGTTATATTCTGGGTTATCCAATTTCTGTAAGGCTTCTTCAGTATATATGTCCTTATCCATTACCTCTCTGAGCATAAGGATGTTAAAAGAAAACCTAATTGGGATTACCCTATGGCTAAGAACTTTTATAATGTACAAATCAGTAATCCAGTAAGCCTTATGGTTGAAGGCCCTGCCCCCCACAAAAAGAACATTCTGGTGGTGATCAACTGAAATAATTATCTTCTATGTATACTAAATGCAAGGCACAGCACACTCTGGACTTGTTTCATGTCTTGTTGTCTGTACATCTATTTTCTCTTATTTTGCTCTCATTTTTATTATCCTTTTCTTCCTTCTATACATCATGTAGAGCCATCTAGTGGTCATACTTTGCATTTGTCACCTGTGAGTTCATCAGCGTTCTGTTCAGGTGTTTGCAAATATCTTGTATTTACAAAAGAGGAACCTGTGTGCTGAAGGCTAAACCCTGAAGAGGGCTGCTATACGTGGACTGTAACAGCTATATTTTAACATGCACAAATATTGTCTAGGTTTTTAAGAATGTCACCTAGAAATAGCCATCTGAATAAAGGCTCTCAAATGTTCTGCCATATGAGTGCCTTGAACCTTTCTTGTAGTATAATTTTTCATTTACATCAGCAGAAGACTTAGAGAACATAACGGTGCTGCTGAGGCAGAGCAGCAGCTGATGGATGTCAGAGACTAATGCATGTAAAATATGTTCAAACCATGAGGCTATGTTGTTATGTAATTGCACCTTTGTAATATGTGATTTATTACATTCATCCCTGCTGGATTAGTTTTACAGGGGGATGCGCTATTGTTGATGAAGGTATCTGCATTTTTTAATCCAGGAGAAACCTAAATTGTCTGTAAATCCACACGTCAGCATAAATGACATAAAAATATTTTGTATTAATAAGAGGTCATCCCATTGGAATATTGGGTTACTATTATACATTTCTGTAAAGTATAAATTAATTAAATTCATGTATGCCTGTGTGTAAACTGTACATTTTACATCCTGATGATGGCAGTAATTTTATGAAAATGATGCTTTTCCTTTCCCCTGTATAAAAGGCCCTTTGGACAGAAGTGCTTTATATGGTGGATTAGAATTAGAGATACAAAAGTAATACCAGCAATTGTCCTCCTTTTTAATTTGACCTTTTACTTACTTCTTTTTTAAATTATTGTTCTGGATTTATTGTAGCTAAAGCTCATAATATAATAATAATATACAGATATGTGGTATGTTGTATATCTCCCAGAACAACCAGTATAATAGCTCTCCATTGGACTTTATTTCAGCCTTCACTTACACTATATTGGTTGTCAATCAGTGTCCACTCTCCAGGCAATGGATCAATATCGGTTCACCTTCCTCTCTACAAACAGAGGTGATAGTGCATGCTCACTGACTGTCATGAAGAAGTACGACTGGCTCATCCACAAAGATTTGAACTGTCAGACCTGTAATATACCTGATACCGCTGTCTGATGGAAAAATACACTCAGATTCAGATTTGTTTTCCCCCCTTCATGGATTACACTAAAATATGAATAAATGAAAATATTGAATAACCTCACTACCCCCCAGGAAAATTCATCCTGTTAAAATGAGGCTCTCCCATGTCAAAGTTACAATTCAGCACCTCCCCCAGTAACATTAATCCTGTTTTAATAGCCTTGTGTTATGCTTCAAACATATGCCGCACGTACCGCTGTATATGTGTTACATAATGTGGGGTCATACAGCTGAGGGCGAGTGGCTGTCACGACTCTGCCAGAGAGGAGGATGGGGTAAGGGGGGGGAAGGGCTGAGTGTCCCCCCTCTGCATACACCGTATACTAACGGTGACCTTCTCCTGTTTTAAGAAGCACAGCAAGGTGTCGCAATCACCGCTCTGTGCAAAGATGTACCGCGCTTGTGTCGGACAGTGCCAAGGAGGCACTCAGAGATGGGGAAGAGGAAGAGTTAGTGTCTGTAGAATGCTGTGTCACCGGAGATCTCTGCATAGACTCTCCTCCACTCCCTCCCTCCCTCTTTCCTCTCTGCCACGCATTCGCCTTCTGTACTAGATCATTTGCTGCCAGTGCAGCGGTTTTTAGATAGGATACTGTCCAACCACTGGATGAGGTGTTTCTCAGCTCTCTGTGTGTATGAGTTTGCTCCAGGTTGTGATTTTGTGTTCAGCCTATCCAGACAGCTACCCGCATGCAGTCTGCGCGTTTGACCGAGAGCTACAGTGTACTGCAGCTGATGTCAGATGGTGCAGGCGTGACAGTCGGAGCATCTTCTGGTTACCGGCGGTACACTATGCACTTCACCGCCTCGTTGCTGAGGGAGAGGCATTTTTATGAGTAGATGTCGGTGAAGGGTGAACAAGGAGGGAGTGGGGGAGGAGTAAGGGATGAGATGGAGACCAGGGGAGAAACGTGAGCATGTGAATGCGAGAGAGAGAGAGAGAGGGATGTAGATGCGCATGCAGAGGGTGGAGCTTAGCATCAGGCAGTTCCCTCTGTCTTCCTTTCTCTCCTGCTTTCTCTTTTCGCAGTTTTTTTTTCCCTTTTATCCATCCGCTACAGTTGAGAAGGCACATCTGCAGTCATCTCATCCCTTTTTGATTTCCTCTCAGTTCCAACTTGGCTGATCGGGGCGGACTGCTGCTCTTGTTTGCATCTGTATGGACTATCCTCCTCCTCCTTCTCTCAGCAGTGCAACAGGGGCTGTCTTCAGACACCGGCATACTCTCTTTCCCCTCTCTGGGAGCAGCAGGGAGGGGGCGGGGGGTGTCAGGGTGGGTTACTGAATGAGAGTCGGGACTGGCGTGTTGCCCCATAGCACCTCTCGAGAAAGGGGGGAAAGTGCAAAAACTTGGGGGGGAGAGAGACAGAGAGGGTTGGTAGGCAAAGAGGGGGTTCGGAGTGAAAGAGGGGTGGAGAGGCTCCGGCTGAGGGGAAGAATGGTAATGCCGGCTCCTCGTGTTCTGGTCGTGCTGCTGCTCCATAGGCTGTGTGTCATTCAGGCACAGCCCTGCCTCACCTCGACATGAGCCTCGCAGGAAGGGTGTCCTGCTCTATGCTCAACTGCTTCGTAAGTCCACAGGCTGTTATTTTGGTGTTCTTTTTTTTGTTTCTTTAATTGAGTCTGATTTGTGATGGGTGTGTATCAAAACCCCTCCCCTCCCTCCCTACCTACCTCGCCTCTCTTGTGTGTGCCTGCTTGCCAATCAGTGGGGGATGGGGGGTAGGGGGGTAGGGGGGTGTTGGTCGACACACGTGAGCGCTGCAGTTATTAAGTAACCGACCGGGGACTCCACATACAAACAATTGAATTACCTCAATGTGTTCTCATGCGTGAGATGATAAAAAGCTACTTCATTGCACCCGTTACTCAGCTTTGTTGCATGGAGTGCTTTGAGCTGCCGGTATGTTGAGTGGCAGGGAGAAGGCAGAGGAGAGGGCCTGTCAGGAGTAAGACGTGTAAAACGCATGTGCTGCCCAGAGCGAGCACATTGTGCAGTAACTGTTGCAGCCTCAGTGTGGTCCACTGCAGTGGAGAGCCTGCATAGAACAGTAGTTGGGGTGCTTGGATATTGCAGGAGATAAGGGACAATGGGAGTTTATATTGAGAGAGTTTTTAGACAAAGTGGTGAAAAAGTTGACGGTTTAAGAACAAGACAGGGTGGTCTCAGCTTCATGTCTTTGCCCTTTTTAATTAGCTGACGGTTTACAAGTTAACCTCTGACCTCTGATGTCCACAGTCCTCTGTGTGGTCCTGTTGACTGCTAACTTTCAGCAAGTCTCTTTTTCAATACTTTCATTTTCACCTGCCAGCCATCTAATAGTATTAAAAAAAAATCCTGGGTTTCCAAAATTTGATGAAAACATAAGAGTTTAGTCTCATTCATACATTAATGTAGTTTTATGAATTATAAGCAGTAGTTTTCTCGTGATTTTTTTCCCAAAGCTGATGAAAAAAGGATATGAGGTTGAAATGTAGTACTCAAAACTCATTATCCTTCAGTATAGCACTGAAGTGATGATAAAATGTCTTACATTCAGTAAAAGATACATGTAAATGAGACATACCAGCAATGTAAGCTATACATTTTAAAATAATGATCAAACAACAAGAAATAGATAACAGTAATACTAAATAGGGCTTCAACCATTATTTTCTCTACTGATTCACCTGTCATAAATCATTTTCTCAATTTATTGATAACATTTCAGACAATAGGGAGAAATTTAATCATTTTACAAATCCAAACAATCTAAAATGTGTATTTATGTCCCAACCAGCAGTGACATATTCAGTTTACTGCTACAGAAGACAAAAAAAAACTAACTGATAAACTGATTATTCAGTTATGAAAACAGTTGGCAATTAAGTTAATGATGATAAACTAACTGATAAATCAACTTATCATTACAGCTTTCATGTAAATCAGTTACAATGACAATGGTAAAGCTTTTAGAAGTCAGTGTCTTGTGTAGCAGTCACTGTTAAAGCGTTACCTTCTGTAGCATTTACTGGGGGGGGTTTCTTTTTTAAATGTCATCGCTGTTTCAATAACAACAAACAACACATGTTAATAATATTCGGGGAACTTCCACTCTGATTTTCTTCACTATTTCTTCCAAAGAAGTGGTTCCTCTTCTCTTTTCTCTCGTGGCCAGGCATTTCTCTATTTATGGTCTCTCTTTAATATGTCTGGGGTTCAGCTGAGTTGGCAGTTCTCCTGCGTCAGTCTCTCTATAATTTATCATCAGCGTCCTCTGTCTCTCCTCACGGCTCCATCGGTCTCCCTCCTGTGAAGGCGGACTGCAGCAGCGTGTTCTTCATCATAACCACCATTGATTGTTATGATCCATTTGCAGGAAAAAACATCTTCAGTTACTGTTCATGTGCACGTCCCTCTGCAATATGTTGTCCACACCAAATGGAACTATAAAAAGCCTTAATTGAATTGGTTAAGATTTTTCCATGACTCAGATACTGTTATACCCACTAGCTAAATGAATCAGAGGTACAACTGTGTCTTTTTTTTGGGGGGGGGGGGGTTGCTTGAGGCTGTACATCTTGTTACACTCTGCACTGACAACAGAGCAGAAACACTGACTATAGAGTAGGTGAGAGTGACACTGAGGAAGCTATCATGACCACAGCCATCTGATAGAGGACCAAAGACAACAAGATGGCACAGAGCAGGAAGTATTTTTTACAGAATCATATTTAAATAAGAGGATAACTGGCACTTAGCTAGCAGTTTGTGCTATTTTCTTAGTACCTCAGCCTAAAATATCTGTCTGTGCCTCCCACACAAAGATCAAGTATCTCAATTGTAATCCATCAGTTTGAGTTGTTTTTTGTAATGATAAAATGTCCTTGTGTTTTGTCCTTGTAATACCAGAATCTTAAACATGCCCTGCTCTGTGTGCTACAGATTTGCTCCAACTTCTGTGTTTTTTTGTTTTTTTTTAGACGAATTCTGCCCAATAACAGAAAACTCTGACCCTGCTTTAGTTCCTCAGCTTTGGAGAACAGCTCAGTCATGAGGCTAAAATTGGACAGATCATTTCGAGCACAGTGGTCTATGAAATATTAATATGGACAGAGAAGGGACGCGCCGAAAGAGACACATATGAAAAGATTGGTCATACTCTGCCATCCTTGATCTTGATCCATTACTTAGACTGCACCGCCGAACTCAGTCCTCTCAGAAAAAGGATGTTTGTCTTGGTTGTTGTACATTTTAGTTTTTGCTGCTTTTCATTCTGTCCTACCTTTTTGTTTTCTTTCTTCCTCTTTAACCTTTACATTTTCTTACTTCCTGACATCTCATTTGGGGGTCAATAACATTTCAGAAAATGTGCAACACTGTGTCTGCCTCATTCAATAAATAACTGGATACATTAAAGCAGACGCGTAAGTGCATGTCCCCCACATATTTAGGAGGTAACCTCTGCATCTGGTAGTGATTCTTTAATCTGCACAACTCCAGGACAAAGCCTCGGTCAGATTAAGTAAATAATCTGTTGAGTAAGGACAGCAAATTGTTTCCAAAAGCTTTAGAGAGAGGAACTCTGCCTCTAAAAAGAGGTTGTTGTATCCATGGCAACCAGACACTTATTCATAGAGACTGTGCCAATGTCTTTTTCAATTCCTCTACCTATGCTACCTTTGTGTTGTCATGCTGCCTAATTTTCCCATTCACACTCTTGCAGATATGTCTAGGAGATGGTTTCTCACACATGCTTTCCCCAGGTGATTAAAATCTTACTTTAGCTCATACAGAAACCAGCCCTGTGTGTTTCTACCTGCCCCCCCCCCCCTCACACACACACATACACACACACACTATGAACCTGCTATGACAGGCCTGTCACTCTGTTCATACTATCAGCGTACGTGACACAATACGTGTTATCAAGACATTAAATGCGCTCTCTGCTCTGACAATATTTGAGAAATGGATGGAGGCGTATATGTGTGCATGCTTGTCAGCTCCAGCATTTTGATTGCTGGTTGGACAAAGGTGGGGGGGGGGTGCGCAGGCTCACAGCAGTGACGAAGCAAAAAACGTGTCGGGCACAGGACAAGCTGTGCTCCATCTTTGTGAGTCGGTTGGAAGTGAGAGCATTTCTCTTTTCCTTTAATCTTCTGTAAGCTGATTGTCTGGTTGTGGACACAGTGCAACGGACAAAAAAAGAAAAAAAAAATCAGAACAGAAATACCTCCCTGCTTGTGTTTTGTTTGAAAATGTAATGGCAGTGTTTCAAGTCCAGTCTTGATCACATGTTTTTGCACCATGTGAAGGCACTGTGAAATAAGAAGGATGTCTGTAGGTTTCGGTCGCTACAAGTCTCTAAACACTGCTGCATTGACTGATTGTCAGCTCAAACAATTTGTAGTGCAATATCTTCATGCTAATGCTCTTAAAGTATGTTTAGTACCTACGCTTTATTATAAGCCAGCCTGCATATAGCCTTCGTCATAGATTTATGGGGCAATCGAACATCTACACAAGTTTTAGTCAGCTGTTTTTTGCTGTAAAGTACACAGAGTTCTAGCAGGGCTGCTCAGAGGAGTGCAACGTCAGTGCTGCTTCATAAGAGAATGAAGTAAATGGTGCCAAGTATCTGGGAGGTAGTGCAGCACAAAGACATATGGGAACCAAGGGAGTAGATGGATTATTGACGTAGTGTGTGTGTGTGTGTATGTGTGTGTGGGTTGAGACTGAATAAATGCTCTTCCTACTGATTGGCATTGAATTTCTTAGGGGGAGGTGCTATAACCATAGCTTCTCCTGTAATTTATGACCTCTGTCTGGCAGACCAAACTTTATTCCCTTTTAGAAAACATTAGTGTCTGGACAGCAGGCCGGTGGTTCAGACTGCCCAGCAACAGCGTGTGACATCAACCTGTAATAACGTGACCCTCGAAGGATTGCCACTGACTGATGGCCACTGTCGTGTTCCACCCATTCTCAGGTGAAAATAAGAAAATTGATGATGCACAGACAGCTGCCTCATCAGTCAGATGTCTAAGTCCAGGAAAGAGATTTGGAGCAGTTCAGACAAGTTTACCTGTTGGAAAATGAGGCTTTTAGTGTCAACAGGAGTATCTTCTTACACCACGGTTTGAGTTTTAAATGCAATATTTTCCCATAAGAATTGGTGGATTGCTAAGTGGCTCTGTTCATGTTATGAGACATTCATGTAATATTGTTTATATCGTATTTCTGAGCTGCTGAGTGGGGAAGAAGCATTAAGATCATCCTTTATGTTGTAATTCAAAGTCAGAGATATCGTAGACCACTGTTTTTGGCAAATTACTATATATGGAAATAATCTCCAGTGTAGTGACCACAAGGCTATTAGTGAGGCTACTCATCATGGAATAGTCTGCAAACAATCCCAAACTGGAATAATGGTAGTTCCCATTCTTCCTATTTCTGCCGACATTACCTGAACGCAGCACTGTGCCAGAAAGCAGCTTCCACGTCAAAGTAGTCTTGCGTGTGTTCGGAGAACGAAACACAGCATTAGCTTGAACATTAAGGCATCTTTTGGAGGAAATGGAGCTTACAGTAATACCAGGCAGCACTTAACAATGGAGCATCATTTAAGGAGTGCACATCTCAGTTTGGCACACGCCCACCTCTACAGTCGCCAGCAGCACTGCCATTTATTAAAATTTATGGTGGAGAGAAGTAACAGGAAGACTGGCTCTGTATGGTGACTTATACCATTAATCTCTCTCTCAGATAGACTTCACAAACCCCAAAGCAAGCCTTCAGGACAAACACAGCAGCAAATGATTATTCACGAAACTACCTCTGAGACCTTGACACCTCTGCTCTGTGTCCCGTTAGATACCTCCTTCTTCACTCAGCTGAAACTGAAATACTGTTTGATTCTGTAGCTCTCACCTTATTGATTGCAGCAAGAAGGCGAGACTTGTTTTTTATTAGAAATCGGTACATTTTAAATACAAAGATGTTACTCTTCATTTTCAAAGGTGTGTGTGTGTATATTAGTAGCAAGCTATTTCCTTAAAACATAGTCTTTTACGTCTTTATCTTATGTCAGTGAAGCTGTAATGTTACAGAAGCTGATGAATATTGCTTTAGATTTAATTCCTATGATTTCTATGCCCTTGGAATCAGATGGTGACATTTTGGGGGCTTTTAGAGGAAGGGTATTCACTGTAGGGACCCTTTCTCCATCTGTTAGCGGTCAGCCCAATGGGTGGTATGCTTATCATGTGGTATAATCACCAGCTTGGACCTTCTAATGACAGATGTAATGACTGTAAACATGGCAGGAGGTCTGCATGGTCAGACATCAGGGGGTTTGAGCTGCGATAGATATATATGATATTATACTGTCATGTTGTGCGTCCTGGGACGCAATAATCAGTATTTTATCAGCTAGAGAGCAGCTTGAGACAGTGGATGATCTCTACTAATATAAACCACGGGAGACTGTATTCTGCCTCCTTCTGCGCCCCCCTCCCAGGACTCCAATGCTGTTTTCATTAAGACACAAAGCTGACATATGGTCCGACCGGGATGGAGAAGCCATATGTAGTGGAGTAGTAAAAGTAGCTGTGTTCAGACAGCCAGACACCAAACTGGGTTCATCCTCAACAACTGCTGAGATAACTCAATGAGGCTGGATATGGAGGAGTGAAAGAGTGCTGGAGTCTCTCTATATTCCACGTAAACATTGCATCAATGAAAATACTACTTATTTAAGTGTAAATAGCCTGCTGGCCAGGTAAAATCTGGTTGATTTTGATGAATTGGTAAAAGGAATAGTGGGGGCTTGTCCTTCAGCTGCATCATCTTTCCTCTCCAGTGATTGAAGTCTGATCTGATGAAAGTGTTTGCTCAGTCTGAGAGGGACACTGGCACACAAAGCTGAAAGGACAAGCTTGGCTGCCCTCTTTGTTCCTCTCTCTCGTTCTCGACTCCACTGCCTCTTGAGGTGCTGCAATCTAATAATAGCCAAACCATCCATTACAACAGGTGTGCACTTGATAAGCGTCCATTTGGTTGTTTGATTTATCAGCAGCATTAGAAACACCACACGGTCATCATTCGCATAGAAACATTTGGGTTTTTTTGTATTTGAAGCTAAAGTGACTCTAAGAAGGAATTGCTTAATCTCAATGTAAGTGAATGACTCATGAAAAACTTGTGTGTGTGTGTGTGTGTGTGTGTGTGTGTGTGTGTGTGTGTGTGTGTGTGTGTGTGTGTGTGTGTGTGTGTGTGTGTGTGTGTGTGTGTGTGTGTGTGTGTGTGTGTGTGTGTGTGTGTGTGTGTGTGAGATATTCCACGAAGCCCCAGTATATCTTTTGTTTGCTCAAGATTGTAACGTCCAGTAATGACGTTTACAGGTTTTTGGTCTCATTCATTTGCTCACACAATAACTCACTGCGTCGCACCAAAGAATCTAAATAAAAGCTTTTACATGATAATTAAATCAGGGGAAAATGATATCAAGGATTGAGTGGAAAACATGTTAACAGCATTAATTTCTCTTTAAAATAGCTTGTCTCATTGACTTAACAGAATGTCGTGTGTCCCCTATTTAAAGGGAATTTTAGATGTTGTAGTAAATATTTAATCTCCTACGTGATGTCTGTGAGTTAGCTGGTACCAATTGTGAAATTCCGCTTGGCGTGTCTCTTACATCAGAGGCTAACCTCCCTGATAAATGCTCTCAGAAAATATTTACTTTGTGGTTGATTTTACGCAAGTTTTTTTTTTTCCCCCTCAGCTGTAGCTTTATTGAGTGTCTCAACTTTTAGTGTCAATCTATATAATGACAGAAGCATTTTATCTGACCACCCGTACTTTGTGTTTGTGTCTCACAGGGTGAAGAGGGGCCTCCCAGTCTGGAGTACATCAAGGCCAAAGACCTGTTCCCCCAGAAGGAGCTGGTGAAGGAGGATGAAAGCCTTCAGGTGAGCCGAATGACAACCAGCGCTCCAGTGCACATTCAATCAGTAAAACTTTATTTACATAGCCTCTTCCATACAGGTTAATGTAGTTCAAAGTGCTTCACAGCTGATTGACAAGCTGATAATAAAACAGAACAAATGTCAGCCAAGGACAACATAAAGAGAAGGAACAAGAACAAAGAACAAATTGAGACCAATCCACGAAAGGAAAGTAAAAATGAAGAAGTATAAATAAATTCAAATAAATAAGAGAAAAATATATAAATAAAAATAAGAGCGAATACGAGAAAAACTTTATTACAGGTCAGAATAAAAAACTAAGTTAAAATAGATGAAAAATAGAGAAGTAAAATGAAATGAAATAGATAAAGTTTAATAAAAGCTAGACTAAAAAGAGATTAATAGACAAAAGAAGCAGACAGTATAAAATTGAATAAGAAGATAAAACATAAAATAGAATAGAATTAGAAATAGACTATAAAGCACAACTGCTGTGACACCCAGCTGCACGTCTGTGGATAAGACAAACAGGAAGCTGGTGAAAAAAGACCAAATGTAGCACCTCCAGATGATGACCTAATCATCAGTCCCAGTCCCCGCTGCAACACCCCGATGAAGCTGTTGTGGTGTGGCAAACTGTGGCAGCCAAGACAGTACAGCAAGAGTATCCACTCAGCAGGCTCAAGGCCAGACACTGAAGGAGAGACCAATTTTAGGTCATTGTTCCGAAAACCCTTTATCACTGTTCGACACAGGACAGAGTTAATTAGGCAACTCAGTGGTGAACACAGTATTTGCCTTTTGAATGGAGACTCTGCACACGCTCTCTGCAGATCATACTTCTTAATGAAAGCAGTTTTTCTTCAGTATTTATTTAGAAAAGAGATGAACTGATTAGTCTCTCATATTTGGGAAAGTGAAATTGGAACCTAACCAGAACAGAAGCAAGGTTTTGAAAACAGAAAGTTGTTGACACAATACGTACGAAAGGATTGAAGAAATGCGACTCGGGCCTGCCTGTAATTGTAGTGGTTGTTTATATGCACGCTACATGGATAGATAGTCCCACATCTCCAGACCATTTGATGTTTTTGCACTATTTAAACAATGGAAAATACTTCTACATTCACTCTGCTACACTCACATTGAATATGACAGAACTTTGTCAGAGCAAGAGAGGAATCCACTCTTTCACACACCGCTCCACTCAGCAAGTAAAAGTCACTGCAGAGGATAAAGAACGGAGCAGCTAAAAGCATTTAGGTCACTGAAGTGAGAAGGATTTGAAAGTCTATTCCACGGTGAAAACGCCAGTGGCACGTTGGCGACGGGGGCGACTCTCAGCGCGCCCTCCCCTGGTGTTGAATTTGTGCTCTCTGGCTGTCTGGTGGTTAATGGAGCTGAGCATCATGTGTCTGGAGAACTGGACAAAAGAAAGGTGGAAGGAGGAGGGACTGGACTCAGCCTGGGGTCACTATCTGTTGTTTCTTTTGTGCTTTTCAGTCGGAGCATGTTTCCAGCTGAGTTGACGGGAGTGGCCTGTTCAAAAGTGTTTTTAAGTTATTTTTGAAGGGATGTGCTTCAAAGCGTTTTGTGTGTCAGAGATCCTGATAGATTTATTTATTTCCTGCCAAGCAGTGTGAGAGGGGATCTATAAAATAGCGTCTTATAAAGTATATGTGGCTTAATCTGAGCAGGCAAAACTGTGTAGTTGTTTTCATTGTAGTCACCTTGCAACATTTTCTGTTTTTGCTGCCCCTCCTCCCGTCCCTGCATTCACACATGGAGTCACACATTGTGTCTCTGCTTTTGTGTTTTCTTTTGTGTGCAGGCGTTCCCATGATAGTTTAACTGACAGCTGATGTCTCTTACCGCAGCTCTCCTGCAGGCGAATCTCATGCATTCCCTACCCCACCATATTTAACACTCTGCTGCAGCCGTCCCTCTCCCGTGCAGTGCGCTGCATGCCTGCAGTTGCGCTGCACACGTGCATGTGTCCTCGCAAGGCAGGCAGCTCAAAACCGGAAGTCACGACTCGAGTGTTATTCACGGGCCTCTCTGCTCTGCCCCCCCCCCCCCCGTCTCTCTCTCTCCCCCCGTCTCTCTCTCTCTCTCTCTCTCTCTCTCTCTCTCTCTGTGACTCTCTTTTTTTCTTTTTTATATTTCTGCCGCTCAAGGCCTTTGTGTAGGAAACGTGACACAGTATCTTCTGCTGCACTTGCTGGCTGTCGGTGACTCATGCACCTACTTTTGGAGCACAGCTTGTTTAATGCAGCTCCCAGTCTGCACAGCATGTTAACTATGGCACTGTCAGCAGGACGTGTTGGGGCTCTTCCCCAGCAGAGCACCACGCGCTCAGTTAGCTGCACGTCTGCTTCATTTCAGCCATTTCTGCTGTTGTTGAGGTGATATTTAATATCATTTGGCTGCATCCTCTGACCTGTGACAAATGTAAAAAAGCTTTTGTTAAGGCTTTCCTTTTTTATATTGTAAAATGGTATTTAAAGCTTTTCTTCCCCCTCATAATCAACAACGAGTTTTCATCTTTATTTCTGAACCTGTCACTTTAAACTCAGCTATGTTAAAAAAGTTGAAACAGTCCAAACTTCACTCTCTTGATTCGAAATATCCCACTTTTTTGAAGTCATGGTGCAGGGTGGCGGAAGAGGGGAGGGGAGGAGAGGGTGGTGGGGGGGGGGGGGGGGGGGGTGCCACCTATATTTGGATCTGTTGGTGTCTGAGTGCCGAGTACTACGTGCTCCATTTCCCAGGTTAAGCTGTGCTCTTTGCCTCATCATGCTTCCTCCCGTCCCAGAGCAAACACATTTTCAGTTAGAGATGAGCAACAGCAGGTGCAGCAATAAATGTCAGAAGCTTTTTCCTTTTTTTTTTCTATTAATATAAACTCACTGGACTAACAGTTATCAACAGTACGAAGCACAGACACGCTTTTGAACTCTTGCCATTCAAAACTATTCATCCGTCTTTTTGTTTAATTTTTAGATTTAATATATGTATTTTCTTGTTTTCGCCATGAATGGTAAAAAAGAGGTTAGCTGAATGAGTCTATGTTGACTTGTCTCAATTGCATCCAGCTTGTGTGCTCCGTGCACTAAGACTGTGCTTTTAACTGTGTTTTGGCTAATGTTGTTTAAAGTAAGCCTGATTTTCTGACATCTTACCATAATCCCCATCTGCCCTGCTGCATGTCCTCTTTTGACATGCATCAGCGGGTCCTCCTCTGCATGACTCAGCATTGCATGCTATGTAAGATGAGGTAACGTTGTCTCTTAGCAACACTGCTGTTGTCCTCACTACCAGAAACTTCACAACAAGACTTGAGTCCCAGTGTGGCCCCCAATGACTGTGATTATGTTATAGCAGCCAGAATATTAGTGCAGGCGGACGTGATGAATAAAAAGCGTGAAGCCGTGGCGTAAGTAAGGAATGAATAAGTGTAACACAATCCTCTGTTTGTCAGCTTAGAGGGAGTGATGTCCGAGCAAAGATATATCTCCTTACAGGATTTATTGTATCACATCACATGGAAGGAATGTTATATGCAAGGTGATTGTAAATTGTTTAATCTCTGTACATAATGATATAGCATAACAGTGTCTAAAAATTGACTGGACATCATTTTTTAAATCCCTTGAAAAAGCATCTACAGTAAGCAAAACACAGTGACATTGACCACTCTGAAATTGGTTAGGCACTTAAATTTTTATATAAATTAATACATCCTTTAGAAATTGGCAACCATGGCCATGTCTGTGTTTCACCTCGTCAGCTTTTAAAGCAGCTGCTGCCTTGCGTCAGAATGAAATAAAAAATGTTTTCTGTTAACCTCTGTTGGGAACCAATTATCTTAATGTAGGGGTCTTGCTGCAGCCAAAGCCCCGGCTTGGCTGTGCCTGTAATAAAATGGGTACAAGTAAGAATGTTAATGGACAGTTTGGGGTTCCTCACTGTGTACCATCAGCGCTGGTGCAGACAGTCTCCCTCCCAGCACAGCCTCTTGTCTGCCTGCCTGCTCATTCAAGCTCACAAACATGCCCTCTGTCCTCACAAAGATCCTTCTGTAAAACTAATTGGACAGCTACACATCTACACCGTTTCCCCCGTGTCCCCCTTTTCTCATATTTGTAGTGTTGGGGCACCTCAAGCATTACGAGTTTAGCTTTTGTAAGGCAGGATAGATTCATAAAAATGTCTCAAGCCTGAACTCTACCTGTTACTTATGATTAGGGTTGAGTATTTGGAAATGTTTGATTCTCTAATATGATGTTCATAATGATAGGTTTAACTAGAGCGAGGACAATATATTGGTAAAAACAAGCACAAAGTAGCTGTATGAGATCTTTGCATAAAAAAATGCTGTTTAAAATGAAAAAAGTTGTTATTTAAGTCGTAAACTATCTAATCGATGATCACGTAAACAAGACTAAGAATCAACTAAGGGGTGGGAATGTGGGTCCATTGGGCAGTTCCATGGTTGCTATTTGTTAGTTTATGTATTTATTGTATTTATGGTGCCTTTATCATCTGACTTCTCCTCAATCACCACCACTAGGTCAAAGTTTTAACTTTTTCCGTGATTTGTCTCAATATCTACAAGTCCATTGTTTCTTGACCCCTAGTGGTCCATGCTGTCATTACAAGCTTTTCACAACATAATAAAATACACATTTTAAAAAGATCTTATGGCCTTAAAAGACACACCATTTTTCCTCTGATAGTAATTTAAGCCTTTTTTTTATCTGGACTGCAAACACTTACAGGCCTTTATTTATATTTAGTTTGAGAAGTATAACTGTTCAGTGTTCATATTTTAATGCAAAGCCTCATTTTTGATGTGCTCCTTTTTGCCCTGTTAAAACCCTGTCACTACATTTCGCTTTTAATAAAACTCACACTTCCTGTATTGTGTAAATGAAAAGCCCTCCGGCGTTTCAACAGGCCTTTCATTTCTTAAGAAAAATTTTATTGGGAAACATTTGTAGGAACAAGTTGTAGGAGCAAACAAACATATAAACACAAAGGAGGAGAAGAAGAACAGTTTAACAGAGTAGTAGCAACATGGAGAAATGGCTTGAACTAAACTAGTCTAGAGACCAGGGTCTGTTTAACCAGCGTCTGTTTGGGACACTGGTCAAACATACTCTGGTCTACAGGAGAAGAAAACTAAGACTGAGAGTAAAAAGAGGCAGTATAAATGACTGCATCATGTTCATGTTGATTGTGCATACATATGTTGTTTTATTTTAATAAAAGGATGTAGATTTGGGTTTTTCTTTTGGGAAAGGAAGTTGAGTCCTCAGGACTCAACTCAAAATATGCTATAATATATAGCGAGTCAAGTACCACAAAACAGGTTGAGAACCACTGTACTAGAAGGATTGGCACAACATGTCTATGCAGACACTCATGGTGCTCCAATGATGAATCCTCATGACTTTGGTGATGCCCTGATCTTTCATCTAGCGCCACCATGAGGTTATCATTTGTTGTTATGAATGACATTTCTACTTCTAGAACTATTGAGCAACAGAGTGTTATTGAATTTGATTCACACATTAATGTCACCTCAGGATAAATTGTAATGACTTAAAAGCATCAGCTGTACTGTGGCTTTAGCACTAATGAGAAAACATTAACATGCTAACATGCTAAACCAAAAGAGCAAACAAGGTGAAAATTAGCATTCTCTGTGGCTGTAGACTATTATTGTTGTTAACTAGAGTTTTGTATCAAGACCTTCAGTAATTAGAAAGAGCCTGGAAAACACTGAGAGCTCAGGTATAAAAATAGAAATGTGGATGTTATGATTATGCGTCCAGCAGACATAATAAAGCGTGACAGTAAACAGGTGTTGTAATTATTTTTCCACTGCTTCTATTTCAACAATCTGGTTGTTTTGTGTGCCTACAGGTGCCATTCCCAGTTCTTCAGGGGGAAGGGGTGGAATATCTTGGCCGTGCCGATGAAGCCATCATTGCCATATCTAACTACAGGCTCCACATCAAGTTCAAAGACTCTGTCATCAATGTAAGTGCACGCCACAGACTGTAAACATACAGAAGAACTACAAAAGCAGAGTTTCACTTCAATGTCTGGGGAGCGCTGCTGTGCCGTGCCACGCCACCACAGAAGCCAATAGCAGCAGAGAGGAGATTATATTGTTTAGTTTGGACACCCATAGGCCTTTCCCTTTACCCCATATAAAAAATTTTATAAACACATAATTGTGCAAACAAGGCAAATAAAGCTACAAGTGCTTTACATGAGGCATCTATAAAGTGGTTTAGACAGGCAAAGCTGGCTTGAGGTTGTTTTGTACCAGGACTTGACCACAGGAGTAGCGGGGCCCCTCTGATGTTCAGGCACAGGGGGTGGGGGGGGTGGTTTTAATGTGACATCTAGGCTCCAAGGGCCCGGCCCCCGCTGGCACTAATGTCCACCAGTCCGCTCCTGCTGACGTCAGGCCTCGCTCAAATACAAACAGGCCAATTGTTTGTGTTCACTGGCAGCGAAAATTCCTGCCCTCTTCCCAAATCCCCTGTCATCTTTTCCAGAAGGATTCCGCTCCTGGAAAAGATGACAGAGGATTTGGGAAGAAAGAGAAAGGCGGTCGCAAAGCGTAGATCACTAGGATGTTTCACCTTGAGTCAGATTTGTTCACGGAGACCAAATGTCAGCGGCTAACGGTTCCCCGTCGCACTGCCTTAACTCGGACAGCACGGATGAACTCTGAATGGATGCCAGCGAGCCACAACCTCTCACCCACACACACACACACACACACACACCCTTCCCACCCCCACCCCCTCCCCCCCATATCCCTTCACAACTCATCCCCATACTTCTAAGCTGTTTTCCTGCCCTTTGCTCCCATCCATGTTTGTCTTTCTCTCCATGATTTCAATTTGGCTTGGTCATGTGCTGCAAGTAGCACACTGCGTGATCCGCTCGGTTATCTTTCATCTCTCAATCTCTTTGATGTTCTCTTTCCTTTTTTTTTTTTTTTTTTTTAACTCTTCATTTCATTTTGTCTTTTTTGGTTTAATAGTTTGTTTTTTTTCCCATTTCCTCCTGTCTTGTGTCTTCCCTCCCACCCTCTCTCTCTCTCTCTCTGCTCTCTCTTTCTGTCTTTCTCTCTGCTCTCTCTTTCTGTCTTTCTCTCTGCTCTCTCTTTCTGTCTTTCTCTCTGTGTGTGTGGTCCATGGTGTCACTGTGTTTTAGACCTACCCAGGTGTGGACAATGAGATATCTGTGAGTACCATATGATAAAACACCACCCTCTGCCACAGTCTAGACAGCTTTAGCCATCCAGCTCCTCTTCACTCTATTCGATTACAGCGTACCGAGGACAAATTGTACTTTACATCCGACTGAGCTCCAACACCGGGCTTATTTTAATTTTAAATGAAAGCACCTTGCTGGCTGATTGTGCTGCAGTACGCTGCCTGAGCCTGAGACTTAATGAAGACTATTTTCTGCCATAAAACACAAAATAGTTGTTATTTTCTCATTCTAAATATAAAGTTTAGTGGGTGATTCTGTAAATCTTGGCAGCACCTTCAATAACACCCCAGTCCACACACACTATTACTCAAAAGCTATGAAAACAAAATAGACAGCCCTGTGGACAAAGCCAGGTTTCTAGCTGTTGGTTTGTATAATAACAGAGGTTTAGGGACAAAGTCAAAACACTGCAGAGGCCTCCTTCTCCTCCACAGTGAGGTAGAAGCTGTCTCTACTAGACCAGAGGGTGGTAACCTCTTTGCAGATGTGCCGTCTGCTCTGACATCGGGGCCGTCAGGCTGATGGCACGCATTCTCTGTCTCCCCCTACAGGTGCCTCTCAGGCTGATTGAGAATGTGGAGAGCAGAGATATGTTCCAGCTGCACATCATCTGCAAAGACTCCAAAGTTGTCAGGTAAGGAGAGAACGTCACTCTATACACACGCGAAAGACATCGTATTAAACCTGCAGATGGATTGATACAGCACCTTTCTCCGGTAGTCATTTGAGTCAAAAATATAATAGTTCAAGTTTCTCTGGCCATAGGAGGGAGTTTATATCACATACTAGCAAGTTTAAATGTTAATGCTATTTCTAGGTGTAAAATAAGCTGTGACAACTCCTCCAGTTAAAAAAAAACACATTAACACAATAACAGTGTTGTTCAGCCTCTCCATCCTCACCTCTCCCTCCTAATTACTTAATGACTTTAGTGATAATGGAGATCATGTTTTGTGACCTCAAAGAGTTCAACAGGGTTATCTCTGCCTGTGTCAAGTGATTTATAGAGTAGAAATACAGGATTTTTAGAATCAGATTTAAAGTTTGGAAAGATAAGAGAGCACCAAATTGGGTATAATTTGTATGTTTTTGTAATGATATGATAGTAATGATACTAATGAATGATTTCTATGTTTGGTATGTCTTTGTACGAGCAGGCCAACAGCTATAATTCAGTTTTTTGCATATAATAGTGCTGAAAATGATTAGTTGGTTGGTTGATTGATTAGTCAAGCAATGGGAACTTAATTAACAACAATTTTTGTTATTGATTAAATGTTTAAGTTATTCATTAAGGAAAATGTCAAATATTGACTATGTTCAGTTTTTCAAATATGAGGCTTTGCTGCTTTTCTCTATTTTGTACCATATATCGAGTGTCTTTCCAATGTTTCTTTATTTTATGTTTATTATTATTTATTTATTTATTTATTTTATGGACAAATCATAAATATTAAACACAAACTCTGTAATCCTGTAATATTCAACAGATTCATTGATAATGAAAATAATCATTAGTTGCAGCCTTACAATATCTGTCATATATCTTGTGAGAGAAGATGAATAGAATGTAATGTATCACTGAAACATATAGAAAGTAATTATAATGCTTTTTGAATATTGTTATGAATATCTAGAGAGATTCATTATGATTCATAGTTACTTTTAGACATATTTCCCTTTTTTCGTGTTGATAATCCTTGTCATAATAACTCAAGATGTTCTGTAATTTCCTTCCAGACCACTATAGTTCTAATATTCAGATGTTTCACTGAAAGCTGAGTGAAATAAGGATGATTGCATTTTGTACTTTGGACTGTTCTCTGATCAGAGTATGCTCTGTAGCGTTTGTTGATTCCGAGCTGTTGTTATTGGCAATTTTGTTGAATTTGTGATAGCTACACGATCATTTGCCAAGATCAGACAGATGGCAAATATGTAACTACCACTAAGATTGCTCTGTCTTGTTTAAAAAAGCAGTTTCAAGGACAAAATAAAGAGCAAGGCCTCCTTTTATTTCACAGTAGACTGTTCACACACATCTGTCAGATCTGTTCACACACATCTGTAAAGCTCAAAACCAGTAGAGCCTTCATATATTCAGCAGCAGATGTGCCAGCAGCATCTTGGTTCCTCGTCATTAAGCAGCTATATTATTGTCCGTGTTTAAAGGCTGGAAACGTTTCATCACTGAACATCCCCCCAGAGATATTTAGATTTAGATTTAGAATCTCAGTAATATTTCTAATCTTTACATCGGGTTCTCCACAGATGCCACTTTGCAACGTTCAAGCAGTGCCAGGAGTGGGTCAAACGTCTGACCCGGGCCATCGCTCACCCTGCCCGACTGGAGGACCTGTTCGCCCTGGCCTATCACGCGTGGTGCCTCGGAGGCTGCGCCGATGACGAGGACCAGCACGTTCATCTCTGTCGCCCAGGTCCATACACACAAACAGTCAAGACCCAACTTGGAGAAGTCTGAGATCTCCTGTTTTTGTTAAAACCTAGTAATCTGTTTTTGCAGGTGATCACGTGCGTCAGAGGATGGAAATAGAGGTGAAGAGGATGGGCTTCGACACGCAGAACGTCTGGAGAGTGTCAGACATTAACTGCAACTTCAAGTACGTCACAGATATTTTACCCTAAATAGAATGACACCTTTTTAAGAGTTGTGACGATTGTTTGGAAAGTGAATGATGAGTGACGGCGTTTCAAGGAGCTTTTTCAGTCTTCGACAGAGGGCAGGGCTGGAATCAGGCAGGATTAGAAACACTGTCACCGTGATGTCGCCAAACTGAACAGATTGTGCAACCAACAGCTTGTGTTGCACATTGGCACATCTCATCTCAGAGAAATGGGAGTTTTTGAATTCTCGCTGATCTACAGATTGACTTTTAGGCAGAAAGTTGGCAGGGATGATGGTGGATTTAAATTGCCAACAACATATTCCTTTTAGGGAACATTAACAGCTTGAGAGATGACTTTTAGAAGATTTTAGAAGACAGCTTGGACTCACTGTAATGAAAACAGGTTGCCAGTGGTTTCACAGTTGTGGCAAAAAGGGTGTGTCCAAGTGTATCAAAACATCCATAGAAACTGCTGCGTAAATCACTTCTCCACCACTGATCAATATGTGGAGTATGTTCCAAACAAGTACTTGCTTTGCCAATAAATCTCTAAAACTATGAGCCCAGTGTCACGCAGTCACCTTCTCATAGCACTGACGCTCTGCTATAAGTAGCTTACGTAGTGATTTATTGGTCAAGTGAGGATTGTGTGACAAACAGCATAGAAATATTCTACAGGAGATGTTTGAGAGGTTTTTATGGATGTTTTGATACTTACTGCTGGGTTAGCATTTCTTTCCATTGCAACTGCTCCAAATTTAGGATGACTAGAGCTGCCATTCTCCACATAGAGAAAACTGTGCAGAGTCGTCTTTCAATCTTACATGAGGAGAGTGTTGCTCAAAGGATAGATTTGGAGTGGATTATTCCTTTTAAATGCCTGTAATAATACAGGTCTGTACAGTTCAGCAGCACTCTCACCAAGTCCAGTCTTTAACACACATGCATAAATAGCATCTTAGCACCCACTCAAGCAGAAATAACGCAGTTGATCTGCATGTGCACCTGTATATCCGACTTCTGTGTCTCCTTTGCTGTCTGGGCAAATAAATGCTTCATGAAAAAAAAAAAAAAAAAAGGTCGGTCTGCTCGAGGGCCCCAGAGAGCGTATCCTGCTGAGGGAGACAGACACACAGGACAACCGGCTAATTAAACAAGCAGCAGCCTGCTGAGGCCCATGACTCAGCACAGTATTTTACTTTCCCTCTCACACACACACACACACACACACACACACACACACACACACACACACACACAGTCTCCGTCTCTCCCTCTCCCTGCCTCCCTCCTTAGACAGTCAGCAGGTGACTAGAAATTGAAGACAGTATCACGTGAGAGGAGGATGAGGAGGAGGAAGAGACAGATGGAGTCAGGCGGTAGTGCTCTGCGATTTGTTCTCCATCAAAGTCAAGAGCTCTTGACGCAGTAGTGACCCTGAAAACAAGAGAACTTGTGTTATTTGTAAGAATGTGTGTTTGCTGTAGCTGAAGCACTATATTACCTTGTTTTGTTTTCATTTAAAGACTCCTGGAAAGCCTGCAATGCACTGAATGTATAATAAAATCTGAAACACCGTGTTTATCTATATATGTCTCTTATCCTCCCTGTGGACAGGCTGTGCTCCAGCTACCCACAGAAGCTTCTGGTTCCAATATGGATCACTGACAAGGAGCTGGAGAGTGTAGCTTCCTTCAGATCCTGGAAGAGGATCCCTGTGGTGGTCTACAGGTGGGTTTTACTGACACACTGTATCACATGTTTTGACCATTTTCCCTTTTTTTTGTTATTTAGAATTGTTCACCAACTGCAGATGTTATGATTCATCTCTGTTTGGGTTTACTGACTTTTTAACCTTGGATTCCAGACACCAGAGGAACGGGGTGGTGATCGCCCGCTGCAGCCAGCCAGAGATCAGCTGGTGGGGCTGGAGGAACACTGATGACGAATACCTGGTGACGTCAATCGCCAAGGCCTGTCAGATGGACGCAGGAGCCAAGGGTACCTGCGGTGCTCCAGCCTGCCGACAACGCGGGGAAGCTCCCGACTCCTCCGATAGTGATTTTGGTAAAGCTTTTATTAATATTTTATGTATACAGATTTATCAATACACTCTTAGAGCAGAGTCGCTACTAAGAATGCAAAGAAACTTCAGGCGGTTATTAGTGAAAATGACCTCATGACTCAGGAGGAAGAAGATAATTTCTGTTATTTTTATGTCTAATTTTTCCCTTCTTCCAAAGTGGACTGCCAGGAGATAATGATGCTAATCATAAGTGCCCATTTACAAATATGCCTGCATACATAGGGCCTTCTCAGCAAATGCATTTCCATTTATGGATGATCAAGTAGCATTAAATCATATTTTGCTTCTATTTCCTGAATTGTTTATTTGCTCCCATTTAGCTCTTGCGGTATCCATTAATGTAGAATTACGACTTCCTAGGAAGAACCACAAGAGAAACTTTTACAGAAAAACAACTCTGAATATGTTCTGAACACAGTTTTGCTTTTCTACATTTTCTATTTTTATTTTGGTTGTTTTCGAAGGTGATGACAGTATGTCACAAGACAAGCACATTTGCCTTGAAATGCACATATGACACAAGCGTCAGTCAGTACACAGTTACTGGGAGCACAACAGCAGGCGAGAGAGTGAGTGACAGCATGACACTAAGTGCAGAAAGTAGTTCAGTTTCGGTCTTGGAGTAATTACCTGTCCATCTCTGGTTTCAATGTAAAAACCACATCTCTTGACTTGTGATTGTTACCAATAGCAACACTGCTTGTGTCATCAGGATGAGATATTGATTTTCAGTAGGTTACAAATAAGAGTCAGTCTCAGTTAATCATGTCCCCTCCTCCCCTCTCCTTTCTAACTCCCTTTCTCTTCCTCTCCCCGGAAGTTCGATTTACACAACAGCGTCCACTGATAAAAATGTAAAAATAGTCTCTCTGTCCTCCCACCTCTATCTCCAGACTCATCTCTGACGGGCGGCTCTGGCTGCGATGACAACACTGTGCCACAGAAGCTGCTTATACTGGATGCTCGCTCATACACCGCTGCAGTGGCAAACCGAGCCAAGGGCGGAGGCTGTGAATGTGAAGGTTAGTGTTAGCAAACATTTGAAAAGTCTTACACAAATCAATGCATCTGGTAAGATATTAGAATAAATGAAAATGACATTGTGTTTGTCAACATTTATCACAAACAATATTTTGTGTGTGTGTATTCAGCTCCTATGCTTCTGCTTCTGACTCATGCAGGCAAAGGAAATTGAATGAGGAGTGATTTAAAGCAGAACTCATTAGTTTTCTTTATATTAATAATAAATCATTTGACGAATGTGACTCAGTGGTGCTTCAGCATTTTTTAGTTATTTTTTTGGTTTTGGAGCCCTGTCATTAACCTTATTTCAGTTGCAACAAGCAGCTATACGTCTACACTTCCTGCAACTAGTGCCAACTGTGTCTAACATCTCACTTCTGAAGATCCAATTATTTATCTCAGTGGGCGCTAAAAGTTAGAGTTAATATTGGACACCTCTTTGTCAGGAACACAACTCCAACTAATGCATCTGCTAGATGTTTGCTATGTTTACAAGGTGATAATTAGTCAGATAATATGCTGTGTTTTCAGCTTGTTGCTCTGACCAATACTGATCAAAAATAATAATTTACAGAGCTTTAAAGTTTTCACCGCTATGGAAGTGATGGAGAGAACTGTAGGGCTCCAAAATGAATTTAAGTTTAAGTAATTAGTTTTTTAGCTGTGATAGCTCCATCAGTCTAACTCCCGTCAGTGCTAAAATGTCATTGGACCTGTTTTTTGAGGTCAGCCTGTTCACAGGTTAAAGTTCAACAAAGATGAAGCTGACACTCAAAATATGAAGAAGTGTTATTGTTTTCTGCTCTGTCTAACTGGGCTGTAGACGATGATCTCACTCTGCCTCTTAGGATCCTACTTGATATATTATTCAGTAAATAAAATGGAAATGATTACTGCCACCAGTGATTGTGCACACTGACTTTTACTGATAGTGGTTGTCCACTAAGGAATTTATGTAAAGATGAAAATGCTAAAAACTCTGTTGCATCTAAGAGAATATGAATAAGTGACCACATAATGCTGCTGTATCTTACATTGCTAAAGCCTTTGTTTGTCTCATCTGTTTATGTTGTGTGTTTCTGTGTTTAGAGTACTACCCTAACTGTGAGGTGATGTTCATGGGAATGGCCAACATCCATGCCATAAGGAACAGCTTCCAGGCTCTGAGGACTGTCTGCAGTCAAATCCCGGATCCGGGAAAGTAAGTCGATCCGTTTGACCTTTCTCTCTGTGCGGCTCTGACCTGGTTCGTGCCTCCCCCTCCCTCCCCCAGTTTTAATGGCCTCACCTCGCAGTAAGGCAACACCACACAGAGATGGGAACGCTGCCACAGTCGAGTCTCATTCCCGCCGAGCTGGCCAGCTGTCCGTCTGCACACACCGTGACAGTGGATACGTGTGTTATGAGTTTCCGTTTGTTCCACTGTTTACACGGATGTTTTCAACGGGCCAGCTGTGTGTGTGTTTTACTAGCGTGTTTACATCTGTAGCTGCGTGTCTGTTACATATGCGGCTGTATGTACAGTGCATAGGTTAACCTGTGACGTCACATGTTGTCTTAAGCTTTGTTATTCTGATGGAGGTGTGTAATGATACAGGGAGGCCTGCGTAGATGTAGGTCAGAGACTCAGTCCTCTTCATACTGTCAGCCTCAAGTTAACCTTCAGTTAACCTGAGCTGATGTATGCAATATCACAGCTCCACATCACTTCATCAGTGCAGGACAGGTTCTATATAGTTTTATCTATCTGATCTCTAAAAGTGATCTAACCTGACCCTCTTTTCTGTTTCCAGCTGGCTCTCAGCTCTCGAGAGCACCCGCTGGCTGCAGCACCTGTCCGTCATGCTGAAGGCAGCCACTCTGGTGTGTTCAGCGGTGGAGAGGGAAGGCCGTCCTGTCCTGGTGCACTGTTCGGACGGGTGGGACCGCACACCCCAGATCGTAGCCCTCGCCAAAGTCCTGCTGGACCCCTACTACAGAACATTAGAGGTGAGTGTGTTTGTGGCTGTAGTTGTAGACAGGTCAAAGGGTTGTTTTACACAGATCACATGTGGACACACTGTTACGAACAAGACTTTCTGTGGCGTTATGATATTATTACCTCCAGCGCTGACTACCGTGTGCTCCACAGGGTTTCCAGGTGCTTGTAGAGACTGAGTGGTTGGACTACGGTCATAAATTCGGGGACCGCTGCGGCCACCAGGAGAACGCTGACGACGTGAGCGAGCAGTGTCCTGTCTTCCTGCAGTGGTTGGACTGTGTTCACCAGCTGCTTAAACAGTTCCCCTGCCTGTTTGAGTTCAACGAGGCCTTCCTGGTGAGTGCACTCTCTCACGTTCACGTATCCGTTTCTTAAAAAGTACTTTATCAGTAAATCTCAAAAGTGTGAAAGATTTTGCCAGGCATTACACAAAAGAAGCATAACTAAAGCTAGTCTTTATGTCAGATGGTAATGTTTCACATCAATCAGCTGTCACATTGAACTTGCACAGGGCG
Organism: Scomber japonicus; assembly: GCF_027409825.1. Lineage (NCBI taxonomy): Eukaryota > Metazoa > Chordata > Actinopteri > Scombriformes > Scombridae > Scomber > Scomber japonicus. The sequence goes on along the minus strand of NC_070590.1, from coordinate 24,224,288 downwards.
TAAAGAATGAGAATAATATCCTTTCCATCGCATATCCCATCTTCTTCTTGTTCCAGGTCAAGTTGGTGCAGCATACGTACTCGTGTCTCTACGGCACGTTCCTGTGTAACAACGCTCGCGAGAGGGAGTCGAGGAACATCTACAAACGCACATGCTCCGTCTGGTCGCTGCTTCGTGCCGGAAACAAGAACTTCCAGAACTTCCTCTACATCCCCAGTCATGATATGGTACAAATCAGTTTGTACAGTATTTTTTATGCTTTTGTGGTCGTGTTTACAAATACAATAACAGCTGGTTGCCTCCTGCTTTCAGGCAGGAGGTTTGATTAATGATTTATGGATAGTATAAATTTAAATGTTAACTTTCATGCCCACACTTTCTCTTTGATCAAATATTTAAAGCGTGAACATGACTTTATAACCTCGAGATTAACTCATTCGACCTCTTATCCTTTTGTGAACTATCTCGATGTAAAGCATAGAAATGATCACAATACATCGTCCACTGCAGTTGTAGAACAGCAAAAATAATAGGCACCATCATTATTGTACATTGACCTTCTGAAAATGTCCTTTTTACTATTTGTCTGCCAGGTGCTGCAGCCAGTCTGCCACACACGGGCATTACAGCTGTGGACAGCTGTCTACCTGCCCACTTCCTCGCCCTGCACCGCTGTGGACGATTCTATGGAGCTCTACCTCCCCCCAAATGTCACAGGAGACGAACTCACCTCCCGTTCTCTGGACAGGTACGTTTGTTTAGTGCAAATCATCATCTGTGCTTACTGTACTTGGCGTATTTACATCGATTCAAAATGCTTCTCTTGTGTTACAGAGAGTCACACTGCCCTCTAGAGCCCTAAGTAGAGAATTGCATCATTGTGGAATAAATCAATCAATATGTATTTCTGATTTCCAGACTTCCCAAGACCCGCTCCATGGACAACCTGCTTTCAGCTATTGAGAACGGAGTGCCCCTGACACGCACATCCAGCGACCCCAATCTCAATAAGCACTGCCAGGAGGGTCGCTCTGCCCTGGAGCCCGCACCAGCCGCAGAAGGACCATCTGTGGACATCTCTGACGAGGTCCCACCTGACACTGGACTGGACAGCAGCGATGGGGAACCTTTACATTCGAGTCCGGCCAAGACTCCAGAAGGTGACCCAGATGCAGAGACATGTGAAGACACACTAGAAGAGCCCTGTCTCACCACTCAGCCCCTGCCCTCTCTACCCCTTCCCCCTGTCCCTCTCAGTAATGACATTGCACTCGCTCACACTCCCTTCCCCACTCCTGTCATCCAACAAGCTTGGCCTCAGATCGCCAAGCCTCCGCTCCCGCCTCCTCCTCCAGAGGCCGAGAGCCCCTGTAGGACTGCTGAGAGCACCACGTCGCCCTCTCATAAATCAGAGCCGTGCTTACCTCTCCCCTGCAACGGCACGCAGCAGGCAGCCGCCGCACCCACCGCACTGCTTAACGGCCACATCGACAGCCAAACGAACGGCCTCCCACAATCTGCAGACCTGCTGGCTATGAAGCAGCTAATGCCTCTGCTTCCAATGGAGGACTCCACAGAGACTCTCACAGGTGAAGGCGAGCTTCCCCCGGCCCTGCCTCCCAAAGAGAGCAAGGGTCTCACCCAGAACAACGTCAGTGATGAGGAGCAGCCTGAACCGCAGCCTCAAGTTCAGTCCCAAAAGGAGAAAGAAGACGTGAGGACAGATATAGTGAAAGGAAGAGAACGCGCATTAGCGGTTGCAGCAGCTACCATAGACTGCACCCAGGTAGCAGCTCGTCACCTGATCTCCCAGAGCCAGCTCTCTGACCTGTCCTTGTTTGGCTCCCACTGGGAGAGCGTTCAGGGTCTGGTCCAGTCTGCCTGTCACTCTGGCGTCAGCAGGGCCTTGCAGAGCAACACGTACCAGAGCCGCCGGCTTGCCAGTAAACTGCTCCGTGCCCAGGGCTTCGCCATCGCCAACGGGTCCCAGTGCTGCCGCAGGGAGGCTCTTTGTTGTCCCAGCAGCCCTCTGCAGGGTGGATGGCTGTCTGCTGCCAGGAGTGCAGGCTACACCGGTCTGAGTGGACCTGCTGTAGCTGCCCTTAACAGCTACTCCCTAGCAGGCCATCAGCTCCTACCAGTGTCGTACTCCTCACCCTCCGCCTCCAGCTCCCCTCCCCCTCCCCAGGCCCCAGCGTACCTCGATGATGACGGGCTGCCGGTGCCCATGGACGCCGTTCAGCAAAGACTGCGGCAGATAGAGGCCGGCTACAAGCAGGAGGTGGAGGTGCTGCGGCAGCAGGTGCGACAGTTGCAGATGAGGCTGGAGAGTAAACAGTACAGCACCCCTCCCTCAGAGCCAGACATCGACTACGAAGATGACATTGTGAGTAGCTTTTTTTCCTCACAATGCCCGACAGCAAAGCCAAGAGCTTTTTATCGGTTTGCTGTGCTTATAAATATGTCTTTTTTTATTATCTTCTCTTACACTTGTCTGTTTTCTCTCTGTGATTTCAGACGTGTCTGCGGGAGTCAGACAACAGTAATGAGGAGGACTCTCTGTCGACACACAGCGAGGACCGTCTGTCTGAGGGCAGCTGGGATCGAGTGGAGCGCAAGGACACAGAGGTCAGCATCCTTCAGAGATACATCATCTGATTTAGCTTCTGTCTCCTCTCCCTCACCCCGCTTTCTCCCCCTCACCCGTATTGTTCGGAGCACCTCTAATTACCAAACACTCTTTTCATAAAGATGTCTGTCTCTGTGTCTCTGTGTGTGTGTGTAGGTCACAAGGTGGGTGCCGGATCACATGGCCTCCCATTGTTTCAACTGTGACTGTGAGTTCTGGATAGCCAAGAGACGTCACCACTGCAGGTGGGGCTTCACCGTGCTTCCCTTACATTAATGAACACAAAGAAAACATCACACTTCACAACAAATGACAAAAACCACTTGGGTGCACTGTTGGACACTTCCTGAATCAGTACTCTTTTATCAGCTTTCTCCACTTTCACTGATTTCACTAGGTTTTAAATGTTGTGTGTTTTGTTTTAAAGAGGAAAAAAACATCCTCACTTAACCAACATCATCCTCATTAGTTAATAAGAAAGTGCCACTCTTAATATTCTCTGTGATTGCTAGCTTGTCAGTTTACATTCACAGCTCATAATATTAGTATCAGGCAAACAGAAGAGTTATTTACTTGTGAAATATACCTTGTACACTTCATTGTTTCCTGTTGTGTTGTGGCTCAAGCTCATTGGCTGGCTACTTTGTGGTTTAAGGGTCCCAACATTGGTCCATAAAGGAACACACATACCCCTAGTTTATAATGTTTTTCACTATCAACCACAAATATTCTAGAATTTCATTATTTATGAATAAACTTTTTATAAATGAAAGACTTTATTAAAGTAGAAAATTAAAGATTAAATTAGAGATTAAAGTCATCACAAATTACCACTGCCTTAAATGATGACTTAGATTTCCTTTTTCATGATCAAAAAGAAAAAAGAGGGGAAAAAATGTATTCAACAAAAAATATTTTAGAATATGTCAATAAATAATGTAAATAATCAAATCCTGTCAATGATTAGACATGAGAGTGATATCATCTAACTCTCAGTGGGCTACTCCTATACACCTTTTAGTTCCCTAATATCTTATATTCATATTCTATGACAACTAAATCAAGATGAGCTTTAAAATTTTCCCAATTTTTGTTGATTATTCAAAATAATCAAGTACTCTGTTGTGTAGCAGCCTGCAGTTCAAAGACACCACTCTGCTTTGTAATTTCCAGGCAGTAAATCAAGCTTTTTAGACCCATTCGGCATCAAAGGCCCTTGCTTAGCTATTTATATTCTCTACTCAAAAACTGAGACACGTGTCCTAAATTGGAAAGAAATTCATATCCACAGACAGGACATCACTGTACTGTATGTGAGATGGACAAAATGTACAATACAAATCCACAAAGAAGATGTTCAATAAGTGATAGAGTCATCAGCTGAGTTCCTCATGTGTCATCAGGGAAGTATAAAGGTACAACATGCTCTACAACTAATCAATCATTGTTATGATTTACTGAAAGGCATCAAATCTGTACTTATGATTGAAGATAACAGAGTTTACCAGGAATATTTATCATCTTACTGTTTAAAGCCTGTTAACACACAGTAAATGAAAAACATCTATTTTTGGGTATATTTGGTATACGCTCACTGAAGTCTTAGTTTCTTTGGACCATATTCAGGAATCATCAGATCCAGATATATTCCCTGTTCCTTTCTTTTATTAATCAAATACCTCACTGTAACTCTGTGTCTGTTTCTCCACCTTCAGGAACTGTGGCAATGTGTTCTGTAAAGACTGTTGTCATCTGAAGCTGCCCATCCCAGACCAGCAGCTTTACGACCCGGTGTTGGTCTGCAACACCTGCCACGACCTGCTCCTGGAGGCCCGCACCCGCGACATCCGCAGCCAGCAGCTCAAGAAGGCCATCGCCACAGCCTCCAGCTGAGAGAAGCGTCCTCTAGCGTGGCCCGCCTCGGCTCTGTCCCGGTCGTTTTGGACTGATGAGCTGAGCGCCCCGTCGTCACCCCCAACCTGTTGTGGGTTTTTGGCTGTGGGAGTGGGGGAGGGAGGGAGGGTGAAGGACGAGGAGGAATTGTTGCTGTTTGGGAGGCTCGGTTTGGAAGCGGAGATGCACTGTGAGGCTGTCTTGAGCGGGGGGGAGAAGAGGAGAAGGGGGGAGAGTCTGCAAGGTGGGAGACTGGAGATGGAGACGTGGCAGCAAGCGAGGGGGGGGTTTCCCTATAGAAACACACCCCTTCTGTTCAAAGACATTTTCAAGCCTGGAGCGCCACGGCGACCCGCCGCCTCCATACGGCTCTCCTCTAGTGGCGTCCTGTCCGAGACACATCTCAAAACCTGTCCGCCCCCAGCAGAGTCACACACACCTTTTAGTACCAAACACCTGCACCCTCCATATAGACACTGTCTCGCACTTCAGAGGACAATCGCTCACCCTTCCACGTGTCGGGAGACTCCAAAGCCTTTACCTGTACTACTGGAGGCTTTCAACTTTAAAAGAAAAGAATTGCTGCTACAGTATTTAAAAGTCTAATTTTGTATTCTTATTTTGTGCACTACTAGCTGTTGTGTATTTGAGGGAATTTGAGACCAAACTTGAGCAAAAGGGAGAAAATCTGCTGTTTACTTTGCCATCGCATCTATTTTTTCTTGGAGCCTGAATGTAATATGTAATGGGTAACTGGATTGAGTTTATGTTAATGTGCATTCGGTGGGTCGTATATGTGTTCATTGCTGCAATGTGTTTTCAGAGTTATGTATATGCACAGTCAATGTGGTTCTGTCTTTTATCAATGCTTTCTCTCCAGTATAACAACATTTTTGAGGGACGTACGGACAGATCGACGCAGGGCTGTGCTGTCGTACGTTTTTAACAGAACGTGCGGCTCGGGATGTTAAGAGAAGGAGAACCGCTGAATGACGGAAGACGGCAGGCTTCTGTAAAAGTCTTCTTATGATTGGAGAAAAAAAAGCGAACGTACTGTGGGTGTTTTCCGTGAAGTGACGAGGGAAGTTTTTTTTCTACTGAGATGTTTGTGAATGAATGGATTAATGTCCACGTAAAGCTTGACGTCCATCTGACTGATGACTCCTCCTCAGATTGTTAACCGGCAGTAACGACTGCTCGGGGGAAAGACTGAACAAAGTGCTCGGAGTTTCTTCTTCTGTTTTAGGGGGGATTTCGGCCACAGTCCCCTTTAAAAAAAAATAAATAAAATGTGTTTGTGTCTACTGGTTGTTCCTTGACAATAGTGCCATATTTTGTTTGTTCTTTTGTCTATTTTTAAAGCCTTTTTTTCTCTCTAATGGATGGCAGCAGGTTTCTAATTGGCCACCTCTCTGTATGTTTTAATGGTACAGATAGTTAGAGGCTTAATAACACTGAGACGACTAAAGATTAACAGATGGTTCAGTTTGATAATGAGGCTAACCAGTTCAACGGATGATTGGATGTCACTGAATTAGTTAACCTGTGTGGTTATCCATGTCTAATAATTGGGATTTTTATTCACACGGTGTTCATGAAGTCAAAATCTCTAAGAGGAACTCAGAAATGTAACATACATAGTGATCTGATCTGTAGTGGTGGCTAAAAATCTGTCACTTAATGAATAATTGTTGTAAAGAAATGCACTGTAAAAGTTAAATCCCATGGGTTAAAATAAAAGATTATATCATGCCTCGGTTTCACAGCTTGCTCATTTGTTTGTAGTTCTGGTTTTGAAGGGTTTTAGATTTATTTGGTCTCTCCATGACTACCAACATCTTTTTGCTAGGGAAGCAGGTAATTATAGAGTTGAACAATCTGAATACTTTAATCTGAGACACAGTGAGTGTTGAAATCAGCTGGTACTTCATTAAGAGGCTCGAACTCACTGTTAACTTACTGGTAGATGATACAAAGTGAAGTAGAGGAGAGGAAAAAATGTAAAACTGTCATAAATCAAGAAAAACCCTGATAAATGTTAAAGGAAGTAAAGAAGTAAAAGTAAAAGAAGTTCAGGTTAAAGTTTACAACCAAAATGTGCCTCTTTCCTCTTTCCACTGGTCAGCAGGAAAGGTGATGAATGTTACTACAGACCCCAGAAAATGCACGTGTGGTGAGATGGGACAGATTATAAAAATGTGGTTTCACTCACTTCGACCTTTGATAGTTGCAGGTACTCTGCTGTTGATTTTGTGCTCAGAAACTTTTTGGCAGTTCCTGAAACTCAAAGGTGGAAACACTGTTTACATGAACTCAATCACTGCAGTTAAATACAACTCTAACATGCTTTTTCGCTCATACTCCTACTCAAGGTATGATAAAATAGAATGCATTGATACACAGCAAATTAAACAAGCTGAATGTGTATAACATCATTAAAATGAGCTCCAACACTATTCAAATATTACTTTTACTATTAATGCATTAGTAACAATAATCCTATGATGTCTAATAATATAACTGATGGAGAATATCCTGCATTATAAGTGTACTTCTTTTACTTTAAGTACACTTTGCTAATAATAATAAATAAAGTCATGGATTAAGACTTGTTCTCATTTTTACAATGTAGTATTGATACATTAATTTAAATTTTGCCTTTAGACATGTATTAAGAATCTGCTTGATATATTATATAATTTTTTGCTATTAAAAAAAAGGAAAATATAAAATCTATGCATATTTTTCATTTCAAAGGTTCTGGACTTCTGGATGGAAGATGTCTTCTACTTCGCTGTGAAGTCCAATCTTAACGTGCACTGGAGACGTTTAAATACATACACTGAGATTTAAGGTGAGCAAACAAACTGAAATGATGGAAAAACCACCATGGTTTTTCTTCCATTTGTCCACCAGATGGCGCTTTTCCATCAAGAGACACAGAGTAGCACATCTGTCTGAAGACAAGCACTTTCACTTACCATCAAGAGTTTATAGCATGATCTCACTCTTCCTTTTTCTTTGGTACAAGATGGTTAAAGTTACTAAACAGCCACTTCCTTCCCTGTGAACAGTGTTGAAAGTCATGATTGTTATGCATCACATAAAACACACAAACTCACCCAGTCTTTTACACTTGCACATTACTGGTCAAAGCCTACAAGGAGAGCAACGTAAGCTGATTCAAGTTTTTTTTAGGAAAAACTGCCAATGTCCCCTCACTGTACTCGCTCAGCATGATCAATAATTTAGGCTGGGGGTATTCTAGGTTTCTGCTCAGTGGATGAAAATGAAGGTGACAGCTCAAACTTTTCTGCAGAAAAGCTGGGAGAGAGATTTTTGAGATTTTTTTGCAAAGCTTTGCACTGACTGGACAGGTTTTGTGGACACGGTGAACTAGGTCGGAAAATAAACCTTTTTAAAGATTTCACTTGTTATCCTCTTTTAGATGTTAGGCTCTCAGGTGAACGTGTGTGTGTATGTGTTTGATCAGTTCAATCTCCCTGAGTGAAACTCTGTGCTGCCAAACTATTTTAGATCCTAAATTAGAATTAGAATATTTACATATGATTAACCCTTACATATGATTAGAATCTGACCCATTTTGACATTTGACAGAGGCAAAAACCCCATGAACACCTTTTTATGAGCCTGAAATGTTGTGACTTCTCCTAAACTGACCAAAAATTGAAATAGTTCAACTTTTTAAAAACATTTTGCATTTTGCAAAACATTTTTGTAGTGGGCTACAATGTGTTCAAACCCTCTGCTAAACTACTAATTTCACTGGATAATAAAAAATAAATTACAATAAGACAGATTTCTACAGAGAGGACTCTAAGATAGTTAATGAACCCTGAGGGAAAGACAATAATAATGACAGAACTATCCAAAGTACATTCAACCTGTTCAAATAAAACCATTTCAACCTGTAGCATAATTGTTTGTCCCATCTGTAACAGACAGGCAAATAATTAAAATTGAAAAAAAAAAAAAAATTAGGGGAAAAAAACAACAATAATTATTTATTTATTTATTTATTTATTTTTAGGGGTGCTGAGATAAACGTATCTCTATTTTTATTAAAAGAAATTTAAATATTACCTTTCAATATAATGTCTTCACATTTATTCAAATCATTAAGTTCTCCTGTAAATAAATATTATGTAACATGTAAGATGACACACTGTGACTGTGAATGCTTTTTCTCTATAAATTAATAGTGTAAAACCTAAAGAAGCACGTGTTAATTATACTGATAAGGTATTTATGAATTAAACATGTTGTGGTTGATAAGTTTGGTATATGAACTATGTCTTATGTTTGAATATTTAATTCAGTTTAAACATCATGTAGCTTCAATATAAAGCTGGATCAAGCTGATGTATAATCTATATGTTTGGTATTGAAAGAGTGAAATAAGATGATGATTAAAATGCTTTAAACGTGCGGGAATAGGGTGAAGTTAAAGTACAGGGGGAGAATATATTTCCTCTCTTTCATCTGAGGGCCACCTTGAGTCACCTGTGGAGAAACCGGCTGTCCGCATTGATGATTAACTCCATCTGATTTCGTCCAGTGTCACATTTACCTCTGAAATCATCAGGAAGTGTTTGCCTATCAACACCCAGACATGATTGCATTAGATGTGGCTTCCGCTGATCAAGAGCCCCATTGATACTCAGCGGAGTGCTTTATTAGAGGCGATGCTAGAAGGGGGAGGGGCCACACTCTTTCTTTCCTGGCGGGTATGGTGATAGATAAGTATAAGACCCCCTGCAAGAATGCGATTACATTGGGAAAAAAACAAGTCATTGTGTTGCTTCCCTCGCTCGAGTCAGAGACGCACCAAAATGCAGCATCTAATTCTGCCCGTTCTCCTGGCATCCCTATGGACCCTCTGCACAGGAGCAGGAGGTGAGTCTCAATTCATTCACAGCTCATAATTTATGTCAAATAACTGGTGGATTTATTTTTTCATTTCTGTTGCTATTCCAAAGATCTTGAGTTGTGGGAAAAATGGAATGATTAGCTGTAAATTAGATATTTATTCTCTAATACTGTCTGTTTTTATGCCGAATGTGTCTTTTAATATCTTATCTCTCGTGTATTTAAATATTTTTTATATATTTTAATATCACTGTCTTATATTACTGATCAAAATGTGCGCGTTTAATTTAGCCAACATCTCGGCTCAAAATACGCATGCAATTAGTAGAGCATTCATATCTGGATTCATGCATTTAATTCGTTTTAACACAAACAGTAGATGAAATAAATGCAAAGCTTCTCAGTGAGGTGAAACTGTTTTTTTAAGCCAGTTTTTTTCCAACCGTACCTGTCACTTTACTTAATTAGAAAGTTGATATATTGCAGAATCCCAAGAACCTAAAAAAAAAAAAAAAGGACAGAGATAGAAATCTTCAGAGGGAATCATCAGAGGGGGGAAAAAGCTGGGAGAGAGAGAGCCCCAGCTCCCCAGATAAAAGAGAGGCTCCCCCGCAACCAAAAGCGCCTGCGTGAAGCTCTCCGCACACACCTGCCATGTCCATCACACTGATGTGACACCGGACATTCCTCCATGTGTCCGACAAGCTCATCTTCACCTTGCATTTACACTCCTGAGCTGCCTGTTCAAGGACATGATAGAATACCTAGCGGGATCCAACAAAAGCAGAGCTGAGCCAAGAGACAAAACGCGGGCAGATCTGCCGGAACTCAGTGCCTCTCTCTCTCTCTCTCTCTCTCTCTCTCTCTCTCTCTCTCTCTCTCTGCCTTGCACCTGCTCGGATCCAAGCTGAGCCAATGACAGGCGTTTGCGTCCTCGCTGCAGCACAGAGACACATCGTGTGCGCACCGCTAATATCTCCAAATGTCTGAGGCGTTAATCCAACAAAAATTCCTCGAGGGTTGGGGAACTAAATCCACTCCAATGAATTTGGCATCTGGGGACCTGGACGAAGCTCTGACTGATTACTGAAAAGACTATTTGGTCAGTGTGATTAGTTATTAGTCAGAGGCTGAAAATTTGCGCACATAGGGAAACCTCATTAACAGCCCCCCACGCGCTTTTTCTTGTGAATTCCAAACACATCTGATCTACGAGTCTTTAAATGTGATCATATTAAGATTTAAATGAAGCTATGAAGTCCAGTTGGGTCCTTACGGTGCCAAATTCAATTAAATAAAATGTTTTTGTTCGTTTTTGCGTAATGGAGGGAAATGCTGCTAAATGCGCTCCTAATGTAGTTAATAATACTACAGGACACCTTTACTGACTTCATTTAAACCTCTCTGTATATTCAGGAGTGAAATATTGGTAGAAATAAATGCGTTTTTCTGTACGATCTTCGTATTGTCTCCTACTTTTACGCACGGTGAGATTTGGTGATGGTTGGTCCTAATACAAACACTGACACTTTTCAAACCCTTACTTTTATTTATTCTGAAGGCCAGTCTGTGCTTGTTATTCAGAGCTCTGGGGGAACATACTGCGCTTGGACACATGAACCCTGCGTGAACCCAGCATGAAGCAGGCGATAGTTGTGGGTGCTCTCAGACCATTTTATGCCAAGTGTCTAAATACAGACACGCAGAGCCGACTGAAACAAGATCAGGACGTTCAGAGGCTATATTCTCTCTTCTCTAATATCATAAACAGCACGGACTATTAATCCTGGTTTCTTTATGACCCCGATCTTTCTCTCAGCGCGCATCCTGAATACCAGTTAGAGAGACGCAGCCAATTAGTTAGAAACTGTTTGAAGTAGCTGAGCGGGTACCACGGCTGCCATGGCTTAGTTTCACTCTTTCCTTTTCTTTTGAATGTGTTCTGTGTGAAGTGCAGCGTCTCCGGCGCACAGTTTATGTCTGGCTCCCTGCTACACAATGGCTTGAAAAGATCCGTTTCCGCGTCAGCCGGCGTTTATTCACATTACGTTTTCACCCAGCTCGACGTGAGGCAGACGTGGTCGCCTTTTGTTTTCTTCTTGACAGTTTCCTCAGTTCGCTTCTTTGGCAGAGCTCTCGGGTTCATTGAAACTCATTGATATTGTTCATTTGCCCTCTAGAGCCGCACAAAAGATCAAAGCTAGGCTGCGATTGGTCAAGAATTGTGCGGACAGGGATCTGATTGGCTGTGATAAAATAAGCGACTGTGAGCCATCAAAATAGATATTTCTACTCACAGGAAAAGCATATTCACGTTATGGCTAAAACTAAATCATTTATCCTTTTGGCAACTTTTATCAGCATCTATCAAGATCATTACTGATGACTGATGGGCTTTTATTGTCACAATTACCAGGTGTAATTAGAACATCTTATCTTTGAAGGCCTCACACAGCTGTGATCCTGAATCCTCTTGTGATGAGATTGGTTTTAGGTGTGGCTTCATTGCACATTTCTGAGGACTTGCTGTCACTTTTAGTCATATCCAGTCACCGAGAGTCTCAGAAAATGACATATTTTCACAGTTTCCACTCATGCTGTCAGAATCTTTTAATGCGTTCAGCATCCTGAGAACAATTACAGATTTTCCTCCTCTCCTGCAGCCTTCATGCTTCACTCACGCATGCTGCAGCAAGTATAAAGCCTTATTAAAAAATAACCCCTCCCCTCAAAAAAGAAAATTGAGCTGCACCAGTAAATACAATCCGAACCCACTCAAATGTTTGCCAACCCCCCCCCCCCCCCCTCACCCCTTATGCTCAGTTTATTTTCAGTACCCATTATCATGGCACAGCAGGAGGAAAAGACTACCCAACATGGCAGAGAAACCAAGCGTCAACTTCCCACACAAATACCGGGAGTAGTCCTCATACAATTCTAATAACAGAGCAGGAGACCCTCCCCGTATTTTTTCAATGGCATGTGTGTTTTTCATAAATATTTGATTTGTGAGATAGCTGCAGATATTTGTCTCCGGGTACAGGGTGGAAACATGCAAACCAATTGTGAAATATTAATAAACCCTCAGACAAACATGTGAGAATGTGGCCTGATGCAAAAGATTGGCTCTGTGTTTATTCTGATAGCACGGAAAGATAAAGCACAAACGCCAACTTTTTTGTGAATAGGAAGACAATTCCTGTGTATTAAGGGTTTTGTATAGCCGGGGATAACAGCTGATTTAAACTAATAGGGGAACAATTCTCTGTTTGCAGTAAGGAAAGAAAAAATAAACAGTTAATAACAGTACACATTTGTAAATACACGTAAAAATCTGTCGGGATAGTTGCCAGTGTATAAGTTAAGAAGAAACATCCCATTCTACTCTGACAATAGGCTGAGGTTTGTTGATGTTGCCCAGAGGCTAACAATGACAGGAACTGACTGATAATGTCACTGGTATCAACTGTGTGTGTTCTTTACACTGTTTGCTGTTGACATCAAATCTGAAGATGAGGTGTGAAGTGTGGGGGGAATTAGAGTAATGTGGGACAATTTCTGCAATTGGCATTTAGGCAATTTATTTTGATATGAAGCCAAAACATTATATTGAACATTATATCATTATATCTTATTCATTCTTTATATATTTCTAATCATATCAGAAAAGAGACACTCATTGTGTCAGAGTATGTGTCTCTCCTCATGTGGGATAGTTGAAGCTACAATCTTGGACACCCACTGGGAGGCTGAAAAGCCAATCCTGAGAGGTGTAAATCACCTGAATTCATACAATATTAATATTTATTCAATAATTCACTTACAGGGTTCATTTGACAGCAGTCCTATTCATTAACATTTGTTAGAAGAAGCGATAGATGCATATGAGCTTGGGTGTCCCACACACACTGCACTGATTTACCCTATCTTCTAAATGAGATAAATCATTAAACATCTTTTTCTGTGTTTCAGATTGGTGTTATCAGTCCCAGTTCACCTGTGACCATGCGTGCAACAGTAAGCTTCTTTAAATTCAAGAGGTATCTATTTTGCAATGAGAAAGATGTCAAGCAGAAGATTTGTTAAATGCTGATGTTTTTCTTGTTTCAGCACCAGACAAGTGGGACCATGCCAACAGTGCTTGTGCAGGAAAACAACAGTCACCCATCAATGTTGTGACCAGAAAGACTCTGCCAGACGAGCGTCTGACTCGTTTCAAATTCGACAACTATGATCATATCTTCAGAGAGACAATCAAGAACAACGGCCACTCAGGTGAGCATGTTTTCAATGAAGCATGAAATATCCACTGATGCATTTCAGAAGCTGTTGTGTGAACTCTTTGTGCTTGATGTGTGTCCACTCTAGTTCAGGTGAATGTTCCTCACGTTGCCACTATCTCAGGCGGAGGCCTGCCGGACACCTACAAGGCTGTGCAGTTCCACCTGCACTGGGGCACCGACGGAGGGCCTGGCTCTGAACACACCATTGATGGGGAGCAGTATCCCATGGAGGTACCTTCACCTTACAGTGCAAAACACTCACACCCTGTCTGATATTAACTGTTACAGAGCAGTGTCTGGAACATGACTGTTCAGTTGATAGATTTTAAAGACATAACACATACATGTACAGTACCAGTCAAACATTTGGATACACTTTCTCATTGATGTGAATGGGAAAGTGTGTCCAAATTTTTGACTGGTACTGTATATGAATATCAAAACTTCATTAATAATGATGTTGTACCTCGCTCGCTGTCCACTGAAAGAAACATTGCATTTCTTGATTTAATATGTAATTTATCAACTTTGAAAGAATAATTGGCAACTCCTTCAGTAAAAAAAAAAAAAAAAAAAGTGGGCATTTGATGCCATTATTAACAAATCCCATTAAAAGAAAAAATGGTAATCTGCATATCAATACTTGTCTGTAGTACACAAGCCCATTCATTCCTACTAAACGTGTAAATCTCTAAAACTGGTCACAAATTTGTTGGCCTGTTTTTGTTTTGAAGAAAAACTGAATTATTTCCTAAAACATCTGGGCACTGTAGGTTTTAGCAAATATTTCTCAGACAGTGGTAAAGAGTACATTTGTTGAGAACTATTTTCTGTCATGGATGTGTTACCCTAGTGATAACTTACAAGAGCAGGATTGTGTATGAGGGGTTAACTCAAAATAAACTGCAGTGCCCAAGTTCATCAGCATGAAGGAGCATTTCACCCAGTGCAGCAATGTGTCTCATTGATGTGTTTTTAATCGTTTTTGGACGATAATGTAGGTCTACAGCACAAAGGAATAACAGATATCAGCCTTTGGCTACACAGACAACAGTTGTTAGTATGATTCATTCAGTGTTGGGTTTGAGCTTGTGTTGGGATTTGTTGACAATAAGAAAAATGCATAAGAATTACATATCCTTTAAATGGCTAAAAATACCAATTAGCCATTTCAATTTAACTTTGTTATTGTCGCATTCTGTGACTAACTGTTGATTCAGTTAGGCAAGCTTTTCTTTACCAATAAAGTCTTCTACACGATTCTGATAAAGAGTTGTTTATCTTGGGCTCCTATTGTGCAAATATGAAATATTTCCACAAATGTTGCAATGATCCTAAACTGATAAAATTGTGATATTTTTGTTGATTCTGCACATACTGCGTGACAAAGGACTTTGTGACAAAGTTCTAACTTATTTTTTTCTACAGCTGCATATTGTTCATATGAGGGAAAAGTACACTGATCTGACTACAGCACTAGCAGACGCACAGGGAGTTGCAGTCCTTGGATTTTTCTACGAGGTAACCAGTTAAATCCTGTATGGTCATATTCAAACACCTGTTACAGAACAGACCTCAACTTGAAATGAAAACTTGCTATAATGTGCCACTTTTCATTTTCAGACGTCCAGGAGTGCAAACCGAAAGTATGACTCCATGATCAACGCTCTGAAAAGCATCACAGATACAGGTAGGTGTTGAAGTTTAGTCGAACCAACTAAAATCATGAAAGTATAGCAATGATCTTAATGTCTCCTCTGTGGCTTTTCTATTTTCAGATGCCAATACATCTCTGTCTTCCATCTCCTTGGCGCAGCTGATCCCACCTGAGCAGAATATGACCCGCTTTTACCGCTATAAGGGCTCCCTGACCACCCCAGGGTGCACTGAGTCTGTGATTTGGACTTTGTTTGAAAAGCCCATCCCCTTGAGCCATGACCAGGTTAGATTACTTAAACAGAGAATTTAATTTTAATCTTGGCACATTTTCTGATTCAATATTAAAGGTGCAGTGTGTAGAATTTGATGGCATCTAGTCGAATGGACTTGGCGAAAATGGAATACAGTAATCATAAGTATGTTTAAATTAGTGAATAATCACCTGAAAATAAGAAACACTGTGTTTTCATTAGTCTATAATGAGCCCTTTATTTTTACATGGGGAGCTGGTCCTCTTCCATAGAGGCCATGTTACTCTAACGTGTTTCTACAGCAGCCCAGAACAGACAAACCAAACACTGGCTCTAGAGAGCTCCTTTCACATTTACGTTCCTGTTACATTTGTTAGAGTGGTGGGGGTGGAAGGTGGGGGGGTGGGGTGGTATCTAGTTGCAATCTGCAACCTCACCGCTAGATGCCACTAAATCCTACACACTTCGCCTTTAAAACTACAGCCACCAACAAAAATGCTACATTGAAAAAGATTGTTAAATGACGCACCTTGATATGCCACCATATTGCTACCTCAGCTGACCTTCTTCCAAAAAAACAGAGCCTAAATTTGTGTTTACATTCTGCTCCTCCAGCTGAAGACATTCTCAGGCCTCAAGTTCAAAGACGGGAAGCGGATGGTGTCGACCTTCAGGCCGGTGCAGCCCCTCAATGGCCGACAGGTATACCGGTCGGGAGGCGCGGTTATCCTGGTCAGCTCCGCCCTCCTTGTGGCTGCCATCGCCATGGCCTTGGGACTGTCCCAGCCTAACTAGAGCAAGGCATCCCATGCTGCACTACGACACCCATGAACACAATAAGTTCTGTATCACTCCTCAGCTGAACCCTGATTCGTAACATCTTCATCGCATGGTTGCTAAGATGATCGACCACGTCGTAGTGCAGGCATGACTCACCTGGTGTCCCCCCACCCTTATGACACACATGACAAAGGCGTTTTGTGGAAAGCCTTCGAGGTGCTATAAGGGTTCGATCAGCATTCATGCATGCATAGTGAAGCAGTAGGTCTTATTTCAGCATTATGAATGTGCCATAAAGCAGGTTACAAATCACTCAAAGTGACAACTGAATTCAGACTCATCACCAGACCCTCTAAGCCCTGACCTAATTCTTCACAGCATCATCCTAAACACCAGCATACATACATCTGATACACTTTAAACCTTATCCACCTTGTCCAGTGTCAGGTATATTTAGTCTCTGCTAATGTCAGAGTGAGTCGTCGAACGTTTGCGCTCCAAGTGCCAATGTCAGCCCCATAAGTTGGCACGTGACAACTTGTTCTCAATGGGGCATGAGAACGGCATGGAGCTATTAATAGCAGAAATGAGTCATAAAAACAAGCTCCATTTCAAAGCCAGCGGTCAAAGGAGTCAGCAGTTTGGCTATTCTCTCAATGTCCAAGAGCGAAGAGCGTGGCCCTAAGGTGAACCCGTAACAGCCGCTCGGTCAGCAATTGGCTTGGAAAGGTGGGAGGTTAGGGGAGGGTGGGGGGGGTGGGAAGGTGCAGTCTTGCCTTTCCCCACTGGAGTCCAGTGTCCATGATGAACAACTGCATGCTGTTCTGAGAGCAGAGCTGCAGTACTGTCTCCCCCCCAGAGTCAGAGGCTACAGACACCTGAGACACAGACAAAGATGCAGAGCCGCTGATGCTCTGATTGTGGGTCAAAAAGCGAGCAAGCTTGTTTTCAAGAGGCGAGACACAACAGCGCCGAGAAGACAGCAAGACTTTTGAGAATCAACCAGCATACAAAATGTCACCTCTCCTTTCAAAACAATTCTTTTCATGCATCTCCAAAACACTTAAGAGTTGCATGAATCAGCATGACTTGATGTTCCAGGTGTCTATTATGAGCCCCATGTGAAACTGCACACACACAAACACACGCACACACACACACACACACACACACACACACACACTGACACACACACACAATCCGTACACACACCTCAGTCACCCCTCGTTTCGTTCAGTGAGCTTATCTTGGAGAATATGTGACTGTGTTCATGGCTTGTCTTACAGGGTTTCGGATGCACTGAATGTTATCGACTGTGAATTACACCCCACTGAGTTCTCGCACATTTATTCAGAAGGACTCGTTATGTATTCCAGTGAGAGATCTGTGCAATTTTCCAGCAAGATTTATTGTGATGATCAAGCAAAGGATCTGTGTATTTTCCATTGTTTCATAATGCATCAAGTTATATTTCTATGCTGTGTCATTGTACACATGTATTTATGTACCGAATGTGTATATTGATATGAGACGCACAGTTATTGTTATTTATGTATTGCAAAGTTCATATAGTATTAAATGCAAACCCATATATGAAGTTGTTCATGACCAATCGAGTTTACGTGTATGAGATTGTCAGGTTGTAATACTTGAAAGTGTCATAAATAATATGGAGAATGTGTTCCAATTGAACAATAAACTACTTACATGCCTTTTTAATCACAGTCTCTTCTGCTTCTTTGAGCACATTTTAAGCTACTTGAACTTGATCAAAACAATGTTTAACCTGAGTGTCAGTAATGCTGCCACATATCTGCACAGTGAAAACTGATATAAGAATTCAGTCTGTTGGCTCTGTTGTTTGTCTGCTGGCTCAGACTCACAGACAAGCTTCTTAGTTTCCCTGTCCCATTCCCCTTCAGTCTGTCAGGAGGGTCTGAGAGTGCTTGTAGATCTAAAACCCTTAATCCTTTTCTAATTGACTTGTTCGTGACGTTATGGGGGATGTTTTTGGCTGGAGTTCACTTATATTTTGAACAGGAGATTGTTGTATCACACACAGCTCACTATCAAAGCTAACAAAAACACATTAAAAATCTGTGACACGACATACACCTGTCTTTTTAATTTCTGGCCTCTGAGATAGACCCAAGGTGCTTTTCCAAACTTCCCCTTTCAAGTTAATTTATATTCCCCTCCCCCCGTCATTAAGGAAGGAATCAAAAGGCCTATTGTGATGGACAGGCTTGGGAAGACAGCAGGCTCTCAGAGAGACAAGAGAGAGTTTGGACAAAAGCTTGAATGAAAGCCTCCCCTGCTTGAGCTACTATTGCTACTTCAGTTAAGCATCAGGAGGGATTGGGAATCAAGGGGCGAATGATTAATATCTGGTAGTGGTACCGTGGTCCTCCAGTTAGTAGGACAGTACCCATACATCCTCACTAACTCCTAAATCTCCCCTCAAATGCCCCATGTCTCTGGGGTCCCTAGGACAAAGGGCACCATTGTCCCTAGGAGAAACCAGAGGCATCCTCATATTGAATGTGACCCTCCTTGAGACACACTCGACGACCTATCAGATAGCCAGCTGCAGTTAAAGTTCAGTGGGCCGGTCTTTGTGTGTGTGGTCTGCAGGAAAACAAACAGTGTCACCTTTACTGCCTCTTTATGTGATGTCCCTTCTTCCTGGGTCCTCATCTCCAGCTCAAAATAACCCCCGGCACAGGCCGTTGACTGATACTGAGGCACACGTGTCTCTGTGAAGAGCTGTCAGCAAGAGGCATTCATGACCCAATCAACTCCTCCTCTAATCCAATTGATACACCTGCTAACTTAGTTATTGTGCTCTCTGTAATATGACTTGCAGAGGTGTCTGCCAACTGTGAGGGTCATGATGTAATGTTAGCCATCGGTGGAAAATAACCCGTCTCTTGCCAGGTAATGCTGCAGCAGCTATCCGGCGACAATGGCCTCCACCACTCTCCTCTTGTTTTTATAGGATAAGGATCTGGAGGAAGCAATCTAAAGGGGCCAAACATTAATTTCCTCTTAAATTAAACTCAAGAGAGATAGGCTGTGAGCAGAGTATTGTTTTATGTTTAAAGGTTTAGCACACAATGGTATTCATTCAGGTAAATTAACACAAATGCAGAGAGGGACCATTAACTGTTATATCTTTTTTGGAACCTACTTATCACAATGCAGACACTGTTACAGCCATTAACATACATTTTCCTGTCATTTACACACAGCCGTTCACAATCAGTTTACTTCCAGAGTTGTAAACGTCATAAAAGCCATGAATGATGAGAAAGAATGTTAAAGCCCTTTGACCTCTCTGGGTTGGATAATGAGTAAATCACTGGGTTTAAATGGCCTTTTGAAGAACTTCATTCTCCCTTTCAACCAGTCTTGAGTTTCAATTGCAGGAGAGGTCAAAGGTCATTGTGGTCAATATCACAACACAGCAGTACCAGCAAACTGGGATTTCTTTATCTGTAAGTCTTGTTTGCGTCCTGATATGCTGTCTGGTGCTTTAAGGTGTTTAAAGGACAGGTGTTTAAGATTTAGTGGCATCTAGTGGTTAGGTTGCAGATTGCACCTCCCTTTCCAAGCATGTAGGAGAACTTACAGTTGCTACAAAACTCACAAAAAACATAAAAGGTCCTCTCTAGAGCCAGTGTGTGGTTTGTCTACTCTGGGCTACTGTAGAAACATGGCAGAGCAGCATGGCTAACTCTGTAGAACAAGACCCGCTCCCTATGTACTGTAGATATAAAGAGTTAATTCTAAGGTAAATAAAACACACTTTTTTCATGGTGATTATACACTAATTGAAATAAATATATGAATATTATATTCCATTTCTGCAAAGTCTGTTTTGCCAGATGCCACTAAATCTTACACAGTGGTCCTTTATGGAGCACATCTGCTCAAGAGGCTGCTACCGAGGTGACTCAATGCCCCTGCTGTTGAACCCACGGAAGTGGAGTCAGTAAAGCAGACAGAGCTGGCTCTGAGGCCAGTCTGATAGAGTCAACTGAAGCGATAGGTTAACCACTGTAATCCCTTTTAGGAACAGTAGCATTGGGAAAGTGATCTGGATTAGTCTGGCCTGCTGTAGACGGTAGTAAGAAAGGTGGATGCACAGATATGGAAGAATGCCCCGCAAAAAAAACTGATGGTAGAAAATCACCTCTAGAGTCAGGGGAGTTTCAGTGAATAATTACAAATGCAAGCAGGTCCCCACTCTCTTCTGAAGTCGCCTTGAATTATATACCTGGATCAAGGGAAATAAATGCTTGTGTCAGATGACAATTTTGTCCATGAAAAAAGTGTCTTATTCTACTCAGTGTTGGCACCATTGCTCTTTAGTTTCAGGAGAACTGCTTATTTTTCACTTTTTGATGAGATGATGTTACATTATAGAAATGAGTTGCACCAGTCTTTATGTGTGTGTGTGTGTGTGTGTGTGTGTGTGTGTGTGTGTGTGTGTGTGTGTGTGTGTGTGTGTGTGTGTTTGTATTTGTGTGTTCCAGGTGCCAAAAAGTCTGAGGGTGTGCAGCTCTGAAAAGAACCAAGTTCCATCAGTAAACCCAAACTAGTGAGGGGTTAAATGCTGCCAACAGACTTGTGAGATAAGTGCTGCTATTGTCAGAGGGCCATAACAAAGATATGACAAATCTACCAGAAGTGAACCCTATCAGAGTAAATTTACTCACAAGGTCGAGCATGATGAAATCACCTTGAGAAACTGTTCCCTGGAAGTTTTCATGGACAGAAATCAAAATATAAGCACAAAGTTAACTGTGACGAAAGTGATATTGTGGCACCTTTGTTGTGAAAGTGTCTCTCCACTGTGACCTGAGTGCATACTTGGACTGTGGTGGCGTCAATCAACAGGAAGAAGGCTCAGGCTGGGGTGAAAGATGGTTCCAACTAACAGAGACAAAGGTGCCTTAATTATGAGCGCTCACAAAGAGCGGGAGGCAAACATGGTGAAGTAGTTCTATTTTTGACAACAATGTTATTTGGCTGCATTGTTCTGGCGGGGGGTGGGCACAGGCCAGTGCAGGGGAGAGTGGTCTTGTAAAAAGTGAAAATATATGTGAAAGTTTAGGTTGACCCTACATTCCCTGCGAAGTCAGATTTATGGCAGTTTTTCCTGAAAAAGTGCAGAGAGATGAGAATTGTAATCATGTATTGATTACCAGCGTTCTTGTATTAGTTGATGTGATTTTATTTACACACATGTATGTTGCGGGGGGGGGGTTATAAACAATATGTTAGAGGCCACAGAAATCCTACTAGAGGCATACTGGGACATAGTGCACAAACACATAACCTGTCCAAAGATCACGTTTAGCAATGGCTGCCAATTGAATTCCCAATCCACATATGAGGATGTAACATGCTCCATTATTTACCATTTAATAATACAATCCAGCACACACCCACACCCCCTCCACCCCTTCTACCGGTGCTATTGCGTTGTTCTGGATGGTGGCACACCCTGTTCATCCGGACAACGTGAGGAAGAACTCTCATTTTCCATTTGTTAAATTGAATTTCATGAGTCATTCTGACCAGTCACAATGACAGTGAAAGGCTGCTGCCTGCTGGTACAACATCACAACAAATAACCCCAACAACAGCCGCCCACCTCCTACCCAGCATCCACCTCTGGCACTCAGCCTCATACTCCACCTCCCTACGTCACACTCTGCTACTTTTTGAATGCAAATATAGCCACACGGAGGAGGAAAAAGGCTAAAAAGGGCATTGTTTTGGTGAGGCATCAAACAAATGTTTGCTACTGGGGAAGAAAAAATACAATTTGTTCTTTTTTAGCAGCAATATTTATATTTTTGAAGGAAGGAGACACTGCCAGCAAACACATGCAGGCAGACAGATAGCTGCAGGATGAGGTGACAGAGGAGACGGAAATGTCCTTGGACTTTAAAGCAGCTATGCAGAGCTCTGTTCTGTACAAACTGATGTGAATATAAATATGTTTGAGTATTCAACAATAACCTACATTGTTCATACACAAACAATCAGGACAAATAATCATGCTGGTATGAAATATAGATAAGGTTCATGTGAGCACAGTCTTTTAATTATTACTTTATCAGTGATCAGCGGCTCATTTTGCAGTGATAATGACCAAGTATTTCTTATCTGTTAATATAGTTAAAGTGCAGTACCCAATAAAAAAAACTGAGTCAGTGTTGAAATGGACAGTTTGATTCTTTTGGAAAGGTCAGGGACTGTGGAAAACTTTTGATTAAATAGTATCACCCTTTTCTCAGCACATAAGAGCACATACTGGTAACCACTGTATTATTTTAACCAATATGAAGATTACTGTGAGTGTCAAGGACATGTGACGCATCAAAACTTGTCTTTGAAGTTTTCAAAGTGTTGCCTACGTGACTTGCCACAGCTGAGCACACACTTCATTACCAAATGAGTATACTTGTGTAACCTCTTCTTTAGTATAAAACTGATCCGGTAATCTCATTGCTACATGTACATGTGACTCTTTAACTCTACATGACACTGCTGTTGCTTAAATGTTAGGCAGCAACTACCTATTTTCACATTAGCAGGATATTAGCTTTGTTCAGAGTCCTGTTTCTGGCCAAGTGACAAAGTGTCAAGTGTCAAGTGTAGAAGACATATGTGTGAATAGATTTTAAACTTTCTTTATCAGCTAACAGTAGCTGCTAAGATAAAACACTGAGCTAAAACAGGCAAAAACACTGAAAATAGTGTATAATTGAATAGTGGAGTGTAGTCCGTAGTCTGTAGAATTTAGTGGCATCTAGCAGAATAGTATATAGTATAACATAATATTGATAAGTATGTTTTGATTAGTATATAATCATTGTGTTTTCTTTACTTTACAATGATCCTTTTATATCTACATAGGAAGCAGATCCATGTTTAGTCCAGAACAGACAAACCAAATTCTGGTTCTAGAGAAAGGCCTTTAGTGTTCTTTGTGAGCTTTGCAGCCACTGTTTGTTCTTCTACATGTTTGGAAAGGGAGGGAGAGGGGGAGAGAGAGGGGGGGCGTGTCACTAAATCCTACATACTGCGCCTTTAATTTTATTTGGTAATTAAGTGTTTTATCAGTGAAGTGTATGAAATGACACAGACTGAAGTTTCAAGCCATTTCATCAGAATGTGTCAAATACAGGATACATTCAGAAAATTCAGTACCTAACTGTACTCACTAGTATTTAAAAGTGCTTAAACAGAGGAGCACCAAATGTTCCACTGAGTGACACAGAAGGTCATTTCAGCTGGCGAGCATCGAACTTTACTCCCCCTGTTTTCCTCCCCTCTCTGCCAGCAAGGGATTAGGGTATACTTTCCTATACCTCCTTCTCACCATGAATGATAACTGGTTGAGAATTGCACCATATTATTATCATGATCATTCTGCACAATGTATAATAACTATATTTCTATTGCACATTTCACATTTATAATTTTACTCTTTTTATATTTCATTTTATAGTAAATGTATACCTAATCATTGCACAATGGTTCAAGACTTTTCTCACTTTATCTCACTACTTTCATTTTATTATAATTACTGGGCAAAACATTTTATATTTTACTATTGAACTATTCATTTTATTTTAATCATTGTTATTTGTAATGTGTGCTCAACAGTGCTTTTGTGGTACTTAAATTCCTGTGGGATTAATATTATTAAGTATTTCTCATTCTTATTATTACCTCGTACCTGCGTCATTGGGGTGTTTGCTATGTGGAATATTATTCATCCCTAGAGATTAGTTACCAAAACTAGTTGTTAAGTTTCTCAGAAGAAGGAAGTCTCTTTTTTTTCGGCTGTTGTTTTATTGTGTAATGGTCATCTTCCTGGCAACTGTGGTGTAAGAAAGCATGACAAAGTTTTTCCTTGCCAACTACCACTCAGACTGCTTCCACTTGAAAGACAATAACATTTAGTAGTAGCTGTATTGCACCTATTCAAAGTTTGTCGGCTAGTTTACCGTACTTTCAAATGATCTCAAAGACTATTCCAGTACAAGTTATTATACAACAGACCTTTTTTGGTCAAATGAACCTAATACATTTGCATAAAGGATGTAAAATGTATCTAGAATTTGTCATTTAATGTAATAGTGTTGGCATATTTTACTTGAATGTGAAAGAAAATGTAGTATGCTTCTTATATCAGAATCAAAATCAGATTCATTTGCCAAGTAGGAAATACAAAGAATTCAGTGTGGTCCAGAATCAACAGGAAAAACAGCATGAACATAAACATTAAACAGTCAGAAAGAGAGGGTCAGTCACTAACAAAGATTTTGTGTAGTGAGGGTGAACTATTTACTCACAGGTATTGTTATATATTGTGTATTTTACATCATTGTTTAAATACTATATATATATATGTTGTTATATTATTATATTATTATATATTACATGTGTAAGAACAAGCACATACTGTACAAAATGATGTGTCTGCTGCTGTGGAACAGTGTGCAAAACCTAAGTTACTTTAAGGAAATATTGGGATCTTAACTACAATAATTTTTCTATAAACTTTATTAATTTATATATATTGTACGTCGGAAGAAACATGCATGTGTTATTTGTATAAGTATTGCATAGACACACACACACGTCCTCATACACATCCCATATTTACGTGCTCATACAAACACATATAGAAGATTATAGGGATGACATGCTTAAAAAGTACATTTTCAAATGCTTTTTAAAGGTTGACACGGCTTCCTTTCTGGAAGTGTATAACAGTGTTGGGGTCCCTGACATCAAAATCCTGAAGTAGAGTATATAATAACTGAAAGCTGGACTTGTTTACTCCTTATTTTACTTACAAGCTAACTATTACAGTATATAAATTACACTTCTCTTGTCTTTCTTTATCTGATCCTCCACAGTGACCTCAGTTGTTTTCTAGCAGTGCAGCCTCTCTTCCAGTCAGTGGGCAGTTAATCACCTCTCCTCTCTGTGGCAAAAGGACCTGACCTCTCAGAAGCTGGTGAAATGTCTGCGATATATTGTTTCACCACTTCACAACCTTTCCTGAGGGAGTCGTGGCTCAGTGGAGACGGTGCCAACACTGCAAACTAGGCAGACTGAGCGAAGCCTCACCTCTGACGCCTTTACAAAAGAGGAAGGAAAGAGGAAATATCAAAGATTCCCTTCTCTTTTTCTTCCTGTTAGTGGACTTTCAGCAGGTCGTCAATAGGCATTGTGGTAACCCACTAAATTAACAAGAGAGACAGGACGGATAGCGTCAGCATCAAATGAGGGTTGGGGAACGTCTGCTGTTCAGAAGGTGCAGATCATACTTGACTTCTTCAATTTTACGGTGAAGTGGACAAGCGTTCCAATTTCAAGGGAATGCATGCAGGATTTGGAGGGTAGCATTACTTAGTGTCTCTGTGGCCAAGTCAAGCATTCACACACACACACACACACACATGGATGGCCTCACTAGTGTGTGTACAAACACAGTTGTAAAAATGCCTGCAGAAGTTGTAGTGAACTGCAAAGAGCTGAAATATTAGATGTGTTGTTCATGCAGACTTCATCCTGTGACTGTAATGTATTAAAGAACACCACATATCAATCTCACATACTGTCCTTCTTTCTGTCCAGCAGCCCTGTTGGCAGTTGATTCCTCAGCTGTGCAGTCCAGGACACTGCGAGCCTCTCAGATGTCTGCTTTAAGTTCCTTCAGCCTGTCTCCTGGAGGCCTGAAGGGGACACAGGGCTTCTCTTCCCCCCCTTTGCTGCTGCTGACAGACTGACTGACTTTGTGCTGATTTTGCACGAGAGGAACTTTTCAAAAGATTGTGCGGGCATGCCGCAGGGTGAAGCGTCGCTCTCCGTTTCATTAAATCAGCATGTTTGTTTGTCTGTGTGATCAGCTGTAATGTTGGTGTCCTCATTCTGCCCTGAATGATGCTGTGTAGATGACAACTTTTGTCAGCGTCAGAAAGCTGCGTGGCTGTTGATTGGGGGATTTCTCAGATCACATAAACCCAATAAGACACTGAAGCCCTTGGCATTAGTAGCTGGTGTAAAGAAAGAACTGTATGATGTACAGCTGCACTGAGGCAACAAGGGTACATTCCTGCTGAGGACTTCAAAGCAGTGAGTGACAATATAATGATTTGAGAGGAAACATTTACTCTGAGATAAGAAAGCAGCTCTGGTTGGTTTGATATGAGCCCGTGTTCCATCCTGACATACCGGGATCATTTGGCAGTTTCTACCAGGGGGGGAAAAAGGATATATATGCATTTTACCATGACTTATTCAGGTGATGCACATTTCTAAAGGGACACCTTGCTCCATTCAGACTCTCTCTACTGTACATGCGATCATGGATGGATGCACAGAGAAACGTGCATACACAAGGCCAGACCAGGACACACAGAGGCACATGGAAAATTCATACATAACATTCACCTTTTAGCCAAATAAAGAACAACATGAGTAAGATTATTTTAAAAAATGCACATACTGCACCGTTTAAAGGCTGATTCTTTAGTATTTCACATATAAAAGCCTAAATAATTAAATTATTATAATCTCAAGCAAGACAAACCTTGTAAACATGTAATTGTAAGTTCAAGTATACACATATAAAATACCAGCTACACTTATTGACATTTAATTATTTGCAGTTATGACTAGTTAACCAATACAAAACTTATCATTTTTCCTGAATCTGCCATCTAGTATTTTTCCCACAGTCAGGTCGGCACTTGGTGTAGCATGTTTGGGTTTTTCTGGTCTTGACTTCTCTCCCAGATGAGTGCCTCTCAAAACATTGGCCTCTTGGATTATTAATATTTATCATTCACACATCCTGCCGTGAATTATTCTCCAGAATGGGATGCCATTTTGTCACAAGCTGAAAAAACGAGATGTTGTTTATTTATAAAAACAGGGGCGCCACACAGGGGTGGAACGTTATTTGTGATATTTGTTATCGCAAATGCCCTGATCATGACCTTTGACTCAGATGGTGATGTCATCAATCATACAGGAAGCACTGTGTCATTTGGTGGAGCAATGAATTGTGGTTATGCATTACAGTCTCTAACGATATAACATACCCGACAGTGATGTAAAAAAAAGGTCACGTAGACAGACCTGAGGCATCCTCAGCAGCTCATTAAATTTCATTTTCAACATAGATGGAATTCTTAATTAGGTGAGCTTAATTGCTTGTGAGACAAGGAACATTGTGTTTACCCACTATCCTTGTCAAGATCTATTCCCACAGCAGGAAGGCAGCCAACCTGCCCTGCAGCCTCTAGTTTCCCATTTAATTTCTTTATGAGCACGATTGAAACAGCCACCGGCTTTTAGAATTCAGTCACATGATAATTCTTCAGAAATGTGCACTTCACTGAGAAATACACTTCCATAAAGAATGAGGGTTAGCAGGATCTGTGATGAACAGTGACTGAGAGCATTTAGATGCATTCTCTGAGATCAGCTAATGAAACACCTAAAAGTAGATTGGCACTACTTTTTAATAAGGAATACATTTAAAGAGTTTACAAGTAACTAAATGCATTATGAATGGTTGATGAAAATCTGTTTGATTTAGTATATACCCTCCCCACCCCCCCAGCATACATTGTTATGTAGAAGACCCCACAACTGGGCCTGGCATCCTGACCAACATTGAGTTATTAACGTTCACAACCTCACACAAGTCTTTATTCAAGGAATAGTTTGACATTTTTGGGGAAACGCATACAAAATTGATGCCACTCTCATATCTAAAATATGAAGCTGGAGCCAACAGCTGGTTAGCTTAGGAAGAGACCAAGATGGCTGAGAAATAGTTTTTTGTTTTTTTGGTTTTTTTTACACGTTTCCTCCTCTCCTACCTCCAGCTTCATTTTTAACAGACAGATATGATAATGGTATCAATCTTTTCTAAGTCGTGACAAGAAAGCCAAGAAGTGTATTTCCAAAAATGTCAAACTGTTCTTTTAATGTCAATAATATACATAATTGCAGGCCTGACTTACAAAGTGAGAAATTACCTTTATTAATAAATTTTGCACGTTCCAATACGTCATTAAAACTGCAGCTGTAAATGTTAGAAGGTGATAAGGTCAAAGTAAGGGTTTTGGATAGGATGACTTCTCCTGATTAATTAAGGAGCTCAATTAGAAAAATAAATAAATAAATAAGATGTTATGCATGTATACAGTTTTAGTTTTAATTAACTATAACTATTAATTAACCACTAAAATTATAAATATTATAATGTGTTATAATGTCTTATTAGAAAGTGAATAAATTAGAAAGTAATGCAAATTTCTTGTATAATACTGCCATGTTTAACACTCCATGAGTAACCACAATCTAATGCAACAGCTAGAAAATCTGTATTATTTACCATAAGCATTGATTCCACTACACACCACCATTATGGAAATACATTACAGACCAGTCCTGCTATGGAGTTTGACACCGAGGTGACATTTATCATTTTCACCACATCTTCAACATCATCTTATTCTCACTGTGTTTGTTTTGTTGCAGGCATACAGAGCAGACCTGAACTGTCGACCCCAACTCACCCATTGTGTGAGGGGGCACCGGGTCACGACCTGAGCCAACACAGGATGACATAGGTGATGCGTCTCTATGGGGGTGCAGGGTCAGGGACAGTAATGGTGACATCACACACACCCAGCCCAGAGGGAGGATGTGAGATAGTCACCCAGAATTTTGTTTGTTTTCAGTTGGGAGGAAGTGGACAAGTTAGAGAACTGGAGATAAGGAAAACAATACATCATCTGCTGATTTCATATTATTGAACCGGGTCATTGCATATATGGGAAACTGACACCTGACAGTCAGAGTGGTATAATTAAAAGTACAGTTATGTACATTTCTTTATGTGCAAGGCAGCTGCAGATGGTTTGTTTATTGTGGGTGGTCTGCACACAAGGCCACAACTTTCTCATGATTACTGTCCTCTTCCCACTGCTGCCACAAAATATTCATGCATAACCCCCACCAGACCCCCAACCTTAAACCCCATGTTGGTCTGACCACATCCTACATCCATACACAAGTCTGAGTCCACCCAACCTATACATAGAGCTGAAGAAAGGGATCAAGATTGAGTCAGTTCTCCAAAAATGTGTCCTCCTCTATACATTGAGTAACCTAATTTGTTGCTAACATCATATATTTCCTTCCATGTCTTTAAGGTGAAGATAAGCACTGACCTGAAATATAACAAAGTTAGACCAGAATATACATCATTAAAAAGTCAATGGTTCATCACACTGATAACTGTCAAATGAAACGTTTATATACATATGTATGTATGTCTTCTGTGACTAGAACAGTTGACAGTTTGACTTTTTCTTGCTTCCAAAGTTTCAGATTTGTCTTTGCTGACATCGGTCTGCTGGATTGTATAACACCTAGCAAACTTTTCCCCAAAATTTTAATGGAGTTGACCTCTTTCAAGGTGCTGACTTGGCTCAGAAGCATTTTCTAAAAACATGACTTTAGCACCTCTTTTAATATATTAAAGAGACGTGGACAGTGAGTGCATCACTGCACACTCCTCTGGTCATTTTCCTAAATCTAAGCATAATAGCGAACTCTCCTTGTGACTTTCCCAGAGTTTTTTTTATTTTTTAGATGACTAATATTTTAGGGAACCACGGTTACGTGCCTGATATTTCATCAACCGATCAGATGGGAGGACTGGCTGCCTGAAAAGCACAGGAAATTGCAGCAGTACAGTTTGTGTGACACAGCCTCAGATAATATACGAGGGGAAAAGGTAGAGACACCTTGTCCACTCTGGGACAATGGAAAACAAAAGTTGAGTACGTCACAGCTTAAAAGCATTCACAGGGAGGTAGAATAAGGCTGCTGAGTCAATCCAGACAGGTATTCAGTGAGTAAGTCTGTTAAGTTTGTGGCTCTACATGACTTTTACCACACTTGCAAAGACCTTTAGCCTACTGCTTACTGAAGCAGACTGGTGTCCCTGCAGTGTGCTGGCACCAACTTCTGAAGAGCAACCCCTCTGTGTTGATGCGATCATAATCGCTGATTAAGTCTCATGTTGCAAAAAAAGAGCTGGGAAATAGTTGGTTCTATTGATGCCAGGAACAATAATTGTTCCGTGATAAAGGAAGAGAACCTGTGTGCTGCATAGATGCACGCACGCAAGAGTGATGTTACGTAAGAGTGACACGTATGGCACTAATTAAAGGTTCAAAATGATTTTTCACAAAAGAAACAAACAAAACTACATCAGTCAACAACAGACATAAAATATATAGACATCCTGATAAATTGTTGTTATAAAAACCAAATTAAAGGACAAATCTGAATAAAGGAGTGGAGAAACATGACAAATGCAGATGCATATTCCACACAGGTGCACTGCATGATGTTATTGAGCAATTAACATGCAATCATGCTCTGCGGCATGTAGAAAAATGCTGAGCAGACCCAATTGACCCTGATTTTGTATCAAAGTGGCAAGTGGTTGCTGTTTCAATAGGAACAGTGAATAAAGTGACATTTGCACTTAGGTTTAAGGGAGATTTGGACTGACATGTTAGACAGCGCTCTCCACCACCATCTTTTGGAAGAATGTTGTTCATCCTTTTTCTAGAATTCAGAGACTGTAGAATCAATGCCAAGGTTCATTGAAACTGTTATGACAGCATATAGTGGCCCAACAACTTACTGGGACTCTTTATATTGTTTTTTTCCCTTTAGTTTGTTAACCATCGGAACCATTTAAACAAACAAACCATTTGAAAATACACAATATTTACCTTCTGATGAATGAGCTTCACATTGACCTCAGCTACCATTAAATTACAGTGCTTCTTTTTGTCAACTAACCCCAATGGCAAAGATATTCCTAACTATTACTATTATTTCAAACTATAACTATTTTTAGAGAGAACAAACACGAGGGCATAAGCTCTCCTTCAATAACCCCTTGTGCATATAAAGATTGCTATCAGCCGGACATTCTTAGCATCTCTAAATGTGCTGATGGACGCCTGATCTTAGAGCTTGCTCACTTAGCTGATTGCTGTCATCACCTGCTCACGTGAATTCCCAAATACTGAGACCTCAAGTCTGTTGGCACGTACTTTTCTCCAAGCAAAGGAATGTGTGTGTTTGTGCGTGCGCGTGTGTGTTGTGTGTGTTTCGTATCATGAGAAACGGTCCCCCAGACATCCTCTGTGTCTGTCTCTCTGCGAACGCCCTCCCGCAGTGCCTGCTCCTTATTCAAACTCCTCAGAAGCAGGAAGAGGAAGCTGAGTGTTCGATTGTGTGTTAGAGCCAAACACCGATCAGAACTCCTCCGGATTACCACTCCTCTGATAACAAATTATGTCATGAGCATACAAGTATGTGACAAATGGCACAATTATGATCAGCGTGTGAAAATGCACTTGTGACACAGAGCTTTGCCAATAACTGCTTATTTACAAGAATTTCTGTTATTCTTTCCTGCTATTCTATCACACTAATTCCTTAATATCTTTCCAGAAATATGACTAATTTATAGGTTGTATTTTTTCCTCAGGTCACGTTAAGGAATGTGACCTGTGTCAGCCAGCTGGGATGTTTCCAGACAAGGAGAGAGAGAGAGGGAAAACTGGTTTATTTTCTCAGCTGAGGACCCCAGGACGCTTGTCCACTCTGGATAACACTGACCCACACCAGGAGCAGGAACCTCTGCTCCTTTAAGACTAAACCACTCTGTACAGGCTTGTACTCACAATGGAAAACAATGGAAAACAACATAAATACCACTGTTTTTAGTCGTGACTTTAAGCATCTCTCAGCTCATTGTATCAGTTTTACAATCTGCAACTTCACAGTTTTGGATCAACTCACTGCGCTCTATCACAGCAGACATTGTCACTTGTCATGATAGTAAAAGCACAAGTGTTGCTAATGACATTGACAGCAGCAGCAAATAATAACCCAAATGTTTTTCTCAGTACGTGACAGAAAACAAAACAGTTAACATGAGAGTGGACACTGGATTCATATTCATCAGGTGGCCAGAAACAAGACTGCTAATGTTGCCTCATGTCTGCTGGATGTGTAAATAGGAAACCATTTACCAACAGTTAGCCTCATGTGTCAGTGACAAACATGTATGATGGTCAGCAAGTGGCCAAAAAGCTATAAGCATAAATGTCACTGACTGAAGTAGCAGATTTCAGCAGCACTGGTGACTAAGAGATACAGTTTTTTTTTAGCTCAACCATGAATCACAGTTGATATGTATCTCTCTTGTTAAATAATAGCAAAACAATCATAATGTGGCTACTTTTTCAGATAAGTGGCTACTGATATGAACCTTGTAAACAGTACTGTGTGACTGAATCAGAAACAGACTGAACTTACTGACCTGAGAGAATGAGCACAGAACAACATGCACAAAGTTCACTCAATGTTTTGTCACAGAATCTTTGAACTGAACTAAATGAAACAATTCAAATGGGCAAAGTGATATAGTGTACATCTGTCAGCATGCTATTTCTGTGGTCTGAACAGTGGTTTGAAACAAATGGCAGACACAAGTATACACTTCAATTATTATCAGTCATGATTTTCCACAACCAAGAAAACTCCATGTCCAATTTAAATCATAACTTAATCAAAATAGAAAGAAAAAAAGGTTTTGATTAACATTTGAAAAGCAATGTATTGTGTATTGTGCTATTTATTTACCTTTAACATGGCAGATTATTTCATATAGTTATTATTATACATTTTAAAGCTTTATTGAATTTGGTATAATGTAATTTGGATTTGTACTAAAGTATTCTAGTTTTGTTTTATACATTGAATTCTAAATTGAACTATAACTCTCTTAAGGGATTGGCTCATCTTGCAAAAAACAAACAAACAAATAAACAAAAGATTACAAATGACTAAAATCTTCCCAATAAACCTCTGCTTCTCGTTAGTTGAATTAGACAAGGTGATGTTTTGAGCCACACAGGGTTCAGTATTGTGAGTTTATCCAGAAACTCTTTTTACATAAACTGCTATTTTCACACACTATAATGACCTTCATTGCAGGAGTGAAAGCATTTACACCTACATAGTTCCTCATTATACTGTACATTTTATCAGCATGAATAATTCCTGCAGCACCTGCTGAATAAATGCCCAGCTGCTTGGTGTAAGTCATCAAAAAGGGAAACCCTCAGCGCTGTGTTACATAAGCACAGATTAATTCACTATATCGTCCCAACACTTTGCCACACACCATCTGTTTTGTTCAGAATAAACACTGTTGTACACATTCACATGCAGGAGGAGAAAAATCTTCACAGCCCACATCACACACCGGCCTCTGCCCCTCACATGCTGAGCTGCTCCCTGGTGTTTTGCCACAGCTTCAATGAAACTGCCAGCTTATAGCCTCCACCACATCCCATGCACATCCCTCCTACATCGCTTTAATAAGTAAAAGTACTGCATGCTCCTTTGTGTTGCCTGAGGGGGGGTGGGGGGTGTGTTGGTTCTTCACATACATGTGAGATGTATATTTAGAATAGTTGGGTGTAACAGCGGGTGTTGCGTGGGGGGATGCGTGGCGTTACTTTAACACTGGAAGTAATGACCCGTGTTGCGTAAAAACAACCACACATGCATGCATGGGCTCAGATGTGTCAGCGCAGACATGCGTGCACCACCTGCACATACGCACAACTCATTTAGATGCACACAAACACACACAGACTGACAGTGTGTGTGAGAAAGGGAGATAAACCCTCTCTCCACCTTCCCTGAATAGGAAACCCCAGAATGCAGACACAGCACTGTGTGATGCCGCAGTGATGTATTATTCACCATCTTTAACATGGATTCTCCTTTTCACTCCATTTACACAGTTTTATGGTATTCAGAGAGCATGTGGATGTTTAGGATCATGTTGGCGAGCAGCAACATCCAGCTCACAGTGCAGGTCGAACACTTTGAACTCAATGAAAATGCATGAGTGCAATTTTAGCTCCTCTACTGGAGCATTTTCATTTCTT
Organism: Scomber japonicus; assembly: GCF_027409825.1. Classification (NCBI taxonomy): domain Eukaryota; kingdom Metazoa; phylum Chordata; class Actinopteri; order Scombriformes; family Scombridae; genus Scomber; species Scomber japonicus. The sequence continues at coordinate 24,189,790 of NC_070590.1, read as the reverse complement.
CCTTTTTTATGTGTTGGTGGAGCAGGTGAAAGATCACTCAGCAGGGGAAGCCCTTCCTCTCTTTCTCTCTCCAGCTCATCAACTTCATCAGCATGCATCCTTTAATCACTTGCACATATTCATTATTCACCTCCCACAGGCGATGAATTATTCAATAGTCAGATTTCCACATGAGAACAGTGAGAGAAGACACGAGGAATGCCTGTTTCCTGTCTTCTCTCTTCTCTCGCTTGTTCTCTCCCTCTTTTCCCTGTGGCCCAGTCTCCCTCTCTCTCATGCAGCATTGTCACTCTGCCACAGCGAGAACAAAGATGGGGATGTTATAGCCTCAAGGTGTCTGAATGTAAAAACTGAGGCTGAGGTTTGTGTTTTGCTGCCAAAATCCAACATTATTGCCTCGAAACAAATCATGCTTCCAGTAGCTCTGTTCAAGTAAGCAGGAAAAAAAAGGAATGTATTTCAAGCAGTGCTTTACATCTGAGTACAAAACAGTCTTGCTTATCTACTCACCAGCACAGTGGCATACTTATACTTCTTTAAAATATATATGATGCACTGTTTATAAAACAAACAACTCCTTATGTAGTCATTTGATGAATTATTAACTAAGCACAGCAACAAAAATGTGAGCAGCAAATAGTAGTACACTTGCTTCCTGTCATCAAAAATGATGAGGCATCCAAATCCACAGTAAAGGTCACTGACCTCTGCTCTGCCCTGCTCCCATGACAGCTATTAGATTTCCTTCCACTACCCTGGCCGCATGACCTGCGATAGCCATTAACAGGTCACAATGAAACAGTTAATCTTTAGCCAGCTTTGTCTCTCACCTATGCAGGTAGCTGTGAAAACAAGATTACCGGTGAATAGGATATTGATGCAGTTTGCCTGGAATTATGCTGAGATGTTGAAAAAGCTATAATCCATAACTACTGCATGTAAAGATGAAGCTATTTCAGGGTAATCGTGCCATCATGTAGTATATCTCCCTCACTCTCTCTGTTTGGACAGGGAGAAGATGGCGAATTGGAATTAAAATCGATCGAGCTGCTCTCTGTGCCTGTGCAGCTGCGGCTCACACATCTCGTACAACATTATAGTGTTAGACCCTGCTGTACATACATCCGTGTTACTGTGTCCACTGGGAGCAGCCTGCACCAATCTGCTGTTGTGTCATATGAAGGGAAGGGATGGATTTTTCATTTTATTTAGTCATTCACAAGCCTGGATTCTGATGTTACTGCCAGATATGACATCTTTGACAGATTGCAACTCTCCTCAAGCTGAAAACCTGTTTAGCACCTTGAGGGCCGAGCTGTGTAATCACTTTACAGCTGCAACAGAAATAGCCGCTGTGTCACCTTGTCAAACTCAAACGTTACTGCAGGAAAGCGGCCGTTAATAAAACGTGGAGGAAAGAGCAGCTCTGTGCTGAGGTGCTGGAGGTTCTGCAGGCTCCTGATCACAGCCTAGGCTTTGGCAGTATGAATCCTTGGCACAGAGGGAGGCGCAGCAGGACTTTAAAGATGACTTCCTACTCGGTCATGCGTGCACCCACACAGCCAATCTGCCACTACTGCTATCAGACTAAGCCTCTGTGGACCCTCAGTGCAGCTACACCCTTATTTAGACTTCCTCCCTATACCCCACACTCATATCTATAGAGTAATTTGTAAAAATACTCATAAAATGTGCAGGAAGCAGCATCTTGCAGTTTATTAATAATGCAGACAATGACAATATGAATATAATATGTAATGTTTCAGTGAATAATATAACAACTTAGATATGTAATGTTAAAATGCTAAATTCATCTTTTCTATAGATTCCTGTCAAAAGTGCCACATTTGAGTTTCAGGAGCTAAAAGTCTTTCCTGTATCTTAACATGTTTTACCAACATTTACACACTCAATATTTTACAACATGATGAGAGCTTTATTCTCTCATTAAATTTTATTATGCTTTTTATTGTATTATAAATTGATGTTGCAGTAATCAGGAGTTGCTACAAACATGTCATTAGTCTGTGTTGAACAGAGGACTGTGCTGCCTGGTCAGAGGATGTGGATTAAGGATGAAAGCAAAGCGCACAGCAAGCTACCTCCGCAGCCGCTTTCACCTTGTAACACATGGTCACTGGGCACAAGTTGTGGTCTGAGCAGACAGCCAAAGAAAGCTCTCCTTCCTTCTGCTCCCACAGTTTTTTATCAGTAAGACATATAATGGCATGCTCTACTACAAACTCAGCACCTCATCCAAAAACTGTCCCTCCTTTATCTTTTTCCCTTTCTTTATCTGAAATTCCCAAAACGCAACGATTCATTTGAACAGCATGCTGCTTTTCGGGTGGATTAAATAATTAGAAGCGTGTTGGCTGTGATTGTGGCCCTGGAGCATTCAGGAACAAAACTACATAATTCAGAGTTCTTATCAAATGAGCCATCGAGCTGTAAATGTTTATCCAAGCAGAGCGAACAAACCTCACAATGAAAATAGACAGGATGCAGAGAGCACTATAGGAAACACACAAGTACATCCGCACTTGACTGGAACCAGTTAATTAGTCTGTTTCTATTAAAAACTCTGTGTGTGTGTTTGGATTGTTATTATTATTATCTGAATCTAAAATAAATGGACAGTATTTTGGGCTCCCACAGCAGGTGATTTTCTCAGACAGAGTGACACATTGCTCTAATCAGCATTCTACTGTTTGATAGATGGCTATCATGTTCAAATGTCCATTAAAAAATCTTCCACTGGATGAATTACTGTTGAAGTACTTAATCATGTTCTGCTACAGTTTATAAAACAGAGTGTAGGTTGCCACTGAAGAAACTTAACATATTGTTTGTGGATGTAATCTAAGGATATCATGTAATCTGATAATTAACTACATCTGCATAAAACACTATTTGAGATTAAGACTTAAACAATACAAAGAACACCGGGTTGCTTTTTGCACTTGCTTACCAGTTTTTCCCCCATATCTCTATCCTGTGGTTTTTATCAGACGCTGTTACTTCTCTGAACATGTGTGTGTTTTCTTTTTGTACTGATGTAACACGACGCAGCGGGACTGTGAAAAGCATATCAGCAAAAAAACCTTGGGGAATTGTGTCCCCCTTTATTCTCTCTTTCTTACCCTCTAAATTTCTCACTTCCCCTCGCTTACTTACTTATCAATAATGCATGAATGAACACCCTTTCAGAACTGTTTGCTGCCGACTGCTATTTATTTTGTGCAGACTAACAAATTTATTAATTAAAAAAAAAAGTAAGAACAAGTTTAAGAGCAGGTCAGCTATGAAAATAACAAGGGCTTAAAGATGACAGGGGTAGATAGAGTGAAATGAGATTCATCGAACAATGTTCTTGTGTCATTTACTGCTGTAGAACCTAAAATAAGTTCTGAGAATCAGAAAGATCACAACTAACATGCTTATCTCTGATCTATAGTGTTTACTCAAAATTTCTACTTACAATCAGGACTTCTTGAACATATATGAAATGTTTCCAAACTATACCACATTCCACATAAAGCAGAAACATACCTTAATGCTGTGATGGTAACTTCCAATAAGGGCAATTTACAGGAACAAACGCACAAAAAGCCAAAATCTAGCATACACTGAAATATTCAACACTTGATTTTTAACTTCATAGATAGATCATCAGGAAGGTGGTGAGGTAGAAATGTGTGTTCACTTCATACATCCTAAGATCACATCTGAGTCGTTCACTTTTGGGAAGAAGTCAAAGCCACTAGCTGCAGGGTGACATCGAGGGCCTGCAGGTGGAGGGGAGCGACTTCCTGTGTAGCCTCGTGGAACAACAAAAGTGATCTGAACAGGTTGTGGACGCCTACTCAAGTCATTTGTTGCCCTATGAAGCATGTTGGGACCAACTGGTGCCGTTAGAGCTTCACAAATACATTTGCATGGATGCCCTCGAAAACACATTCGGTCGTCTGGTCTCTCTTTTATAGCGCGGAACAACAAGTCTCATACCAGACTGTGGTCATAAGTGAAAGCTTTTTGGAAACCATTCTGGCCTGATTGCACTTGCTTTTTACCACAGGATTGTGTAAACCATGGATCGGTATGTTAAACAAGACATCAGCGACATGGAGTGGGAACCACAGTATGGCAGCTTTCAAGATTTAAAGCACTTGTATTTTGATTCATCCCAAATGAATTGGTGGGAAAGTGAGTCAGGAAAGACTTCACACAGGAAATTAAGACTGAACTCACCATTAACCTTACATTAATTTCAGGCAGATGGCAGTGCTATGGACTGTTAGGATGAGTCTGTGAAGCACTTTATGACAAACCTGCTTTGTTTGGTGCTTTAAATGCTCAGTAAATTTGACTTGATTTCTTTGGTGCCAGACAGCATAGCTTTCAACTCTAAAAAAGTTCCAACATTAAATTCAGTCGGTTTGATTATCTTGGTGTCTTGGGGATAAAGTTTTCTGACTTTGGTATGTCACACAAATATTTTGATTTAATGAGAAAAGCACTCTCCCAAAGAATGAGTCAGAACAAATCTTTCTGGAGGGAAAACTAATGGGTCACAGGGTTATAGAAATGGCAGACGTACAGTAAGTCATAAAAAAACAAAACAAAACCGAGAGAAAGTACACAGCCTTTCAGTTTGCAAGAATTGCTCCCTCTGAGATTAAGATATTATGTGAGAAAAAGCAGCATACATCAACTTGTGGCAGTCAGGAACGATTGAAACATACCTGGATAAGGAGCAAGTGTTCAGTACATTGCAACCAAAACTGGAATGAACACATCCAGTTCAAGACTTAGATAAAAACCAAACAGATGAACAGAATATCCCAATGCAACAGAGGGAAATCTTAATTTTTTGAAGTTATAAGAAATGTTTGAACATTTTGACACATTTACAGTTTTCTAATGCCAAAAGTTACATGTAAGACTGAAGCAAAAGATCTCCAAAAATGATTTTTATGTGTCAGGATCATGTTCTCAAAATTGCAAGAAAGTAGGCAACAAAGTTCTGATACTTTTTCATAGGTAAGTTAATAATTCTCAATCAAAGCTCACCACTCTCTGTAAACACACTTGCAATCTACAGTCTCAGTATTTCACTCATGATTCAGCCATACTGGACTACTGAAACACTGACAATAATGATGAGGAGACAACAAATCAAAAGAAAGAAAAATACTGTTATAGAGCTGATCTGTAGTTATGTGTATCTGCAGCTAAACCTAAACTGTTTTAAAAATCTGGATCAGTACTTCATAAATTAAATGTTGTGTTACACACATATGACTATTCACTAAGCCAACTCACATTTAAAACTCTGCACCCACAGAAAGAGCTGGATTACCCACCAGGCGGGCCACTGCCCAAGTGTTCATGACCCCCAGGGGTCCCTAAGACCTCATGTTCATTGTGTGTCACTTTTAGACAACTAAAGCACTTCATCATCTTAAATGACACAGGTCTTGTACTTGGTAGGTTATTAGTTCTCTTTTCTACTTCTAGGCCTATGTGCTGCATATTCCTGAATACATTTGTGTTTAATGAAATGACCACTAACAGGGACTCTGCAGCCAGGTCTCCCCAGCAGGTTCTGTTAATGTGAGCTGGAAGGATATTTGAGGATGCTGGAGGCGCTGTTTTACACATAATCACTGAAGTGACGTTTCTGCTCTACTATGGAGTTTGATGTAAAAGTATCTGGCTCCATCTAGTGTCATTTGTGCTGTATGGCAACAGTAAGTAATTGAAATGGGGGCATATTTATTAATCTTTTAATTTATTAAATTAATTTTAATTAACTAAGTGTCTTATCTTATCTCTAAGGTCCTCCTAATTTATTTGGTTACTCTGTCCAAGTTAAAGTGAGAGAAATCTGAGCTTGAGGGTTTTCAAGTCTAAATAAACAATGATAAGTATTATGACCTTTATATTAACTTTTTCTGAAATACTTCTAAACTTATACAAAATAAACATACATATATTGTATTTGCATGTATTGTAAATACATATTATACACTGATGCAATGAGTTTATTGAATACAACAACAAACCAGTCAAATTATAAAACAGGGTGAGACATATGAACAATAGGAATGAATATATAATTTATTAATAGTAATCCTGATCAGTGTTACAACATTTTTAATACTAAAATGTAATATTATGTCACTTACATGTTATACATACTGTATTGTTTAAAGTTTAAAGATCACACTGTTGTTGCAGGTTATAAAGAAATATTTAGAAAGTTTGTATTAAACGTATTACATTGACAGGATTACATTGTATGACTCAGGAGATAAAATACAACATTTACAGTAACATGCTGTATTGAATGTGACAGTTAAAGTTGAAATACTTTAAACTTAAACTAAACTTAATACTTTAAACTGTGTGAGTGAGGAGCTTCCCAAACCCACTAACTCAGGAGAAGCATGTGGTGACAGCTTCCTCTGTGCAGGTTGGGTAGGGACGGTCCCCGTCCTCGTGACTGGTGAGGGGCGGCTGCAGGGGGTGTGTAGGGGAGGGGGTCGGAGGTTGTGAGGGTGTTTGCAGTTGTACTCACTGCGTCTTCAGGTAGAGTTTGGAAAGAAGGGTGCTGGGACTGGTTCAGAGGTCTGTTGTGGTGCTGGGTCTCTGCAATAATTGGTTGGTCCGCTCCCAGCTGCTTGTAGGTCCGGATATTTGAATCTAATAATAATCAAGAAGGTTCTTATAATAGATATCATCAACGATTTGTAAAGTGACTTTATGTCACAGCTGCTGCTTTTCTAGTTTTAGTGAGAGGATTACTTACTTAGAAACAGAGAGAGACCACTGCTGTCCAGTTTGTCCTGCAGTCATCTGGGAGAAGAGCTCCAGCCTCCACAGCTTCACCTGGAACTAGTAAAAACAGAGACATGTCTATGTGTGTTAGAAATGTCTGCTCTGAAAGAGGTCCATGCAGAGATTGAGATGAGACTTCAGTACAAAGAATGAAGAACAGAGTATGAACCTCTCCTTCTCATGACAAACACATACACAGCTGCTAACCCATAACTTATGTGGTGGCAGCTTTTCTAACGTACAACCGAGGGACAAAAAAATATAATAATAATATTCTTTGAATTACTGTAAATTATATGTTGTAGTTTTAATTTACCTTTGTCTGGTGCAGCCATCTATACCTAAATAAAAATACCTTTGCATGTGTGCGTGAGGAGCTTCCCAAGTTATTGTACTCACAGGGATTTATAAAAATAGATATACAATATAAGAGTCAATAAGATAATAAGTCAAAATGGAATCCTGCAGGAAATATTTTTTAATGCTGTTATTCAGTTGTAATTTTATCTTCATCTTGTGTAACCATCCACAGCTAGAGAAGAATACCTGTGTGTGTATGTGTGTGTGTGGGCGCACAAGCGTGTGCATGTGCAAGTTTTTTGGTCTTTTCCAGCACTGCTCGTTTGTCTGGAAGATCCTCTAAGACAAGATTACTCCTCCATGACTGACCTTCCACGTAGTCCACTTTAGATGAGATGGTAAAGACAATTTCACTTATAGCATTTATTTCATTTTTGTTAGCAACTCAGTCAGCAGTCAGTTTAGAGTTGTTGGCCTTAAGTTTATCCACCTCTTGCTGTGTGAACTGGACGCTTGAGCTGATGACTTCCCTTAATCATATTATCCATTCTGACGTTTGTTGAATTCATCTGAACAAAACTTTTGTAGTTTTGTAGTTTGAATAATCTCCACATAGAACAGCTCACGTACTTGCTAACCTTTTCCCTTGTTAAAGATGTTGAAGCTTTACTTAGAAAAAAATTGGGATTGCTGAGATATGTAGTAGATAGTCTCATGCAAAGAGGAGTCTCAGACGTGTGTGTACGTGTGTGTGTGAGGAGCTTCCAAACCCCACCAGCACAGAAGAAGAAAATAGACAACTTCCTCTGTGCAGGTCGGGTCGGGACGGTCCTCATCCTCTTCTGAAAAATTAAAATGTAAGAGAGAGTAATCAGTCAAAACAAACTTCTAAACAAAAACATCAAGTAAGTGAAATAAATCATCATTGTATCACCAGTAAGTGATATTAAACCTGCAGGACATTTACTGTTGGTAATATTATCATTAATTATTAACTTACCTCTGGTGTAGAAACCTAAAGCTCACTTTGAAAAAAAATTCTTTGTAACATTCAAATGATCTTTGAGTTATTAAATACGCAACAAGAAATAGACATTTTTAACTGTTTACAGAGTTTCTATGTATTCTACTAAAGATTTAAAACCTAATGGATATCATCTACTATGATAGATGATCAACTCTTTCAGCTTCATTCTCTCCTGGTTAAACTGGACAGAAACATGCAGTCTGCTATCTTCAGGTCAGGTGACCTGCTGGCCTACAAAAATGCCCGAATGGATGTGAAGGGGGGCATTAGAGGCTGAATGCAGGCATTGACCCTCGTAAAGAAACACAACATAGACTTAAATAAGTCGGTTTTTCACAGAAAAGGAAGGATTTGTCCCGGGTGGTGAAGACAGCAGAGAGGATTGTGGGAGCTGCACGCTGTGTACACCAGACGTCTGCAGAGGAACGCAGGCAACATCAGCAAAGACAAGACACACCCGGGACACTCGAAAAGACACCGATCAGTTTCTTCTCAGAGCTGTCGGCTCCATCGCTGATTCAAGAGTTTTCAGGGTTGATGTTTGATCCCAGACTCCTTTGGTCCATATGTGGACGTCTTTGGGTGAGACGCTGAGACAGATGGTGATTCCAGTACCTCACATGTTAGCTCGCTGCCATCAGTGTGTATGAATGAGGTGATGAGTGTTAGCTCATCATAGTAAAGTGCTGTATAAGTGCAGAGTGTTTAAGTGTCCTCTGGATTATTCTAGTCCTGGTTCCAGTTTTCAGGGATCTTAATCCGAATCGCTGTCCTCACTACTCCAGACCATAAAGGGACCGTCCTCCCAGAGTCTTCTGCGGAAGCCAGAGCGCAGTCCAGAGGAGGTCGAAGGTTCAGAGTCCAGGTCTGAAGACGTGCTGGGGCCAGACGCTGAGGGAGCCGGGTCTTCAGGGTCCTCCTCACAGTCCAACCTCGGCCGCTTGGCACGCTCCTCCTCCAAGTGGTCTTCTTCTTCTCTGCTCCTCTTAACAGACGAGCCAAGCCCAGGGGTAGGAGGGGCGCATTCTTCAGGCTCCAGAGGACCAGCAACTAAAGGACCAACAACAGGAGGACCAGCAACAGGCGGACCAACAACAGGAGGACCAGCAACAGGTGGACCAGCACCAGGAGGACCAGCACTAGGAGGACCAACAACAGGAGGACCAACAACAGGTGGACCAGCACCAGGAGGACCAGCAACAGGTGGACCAGCACCAGGAGGACCAACAACAGGTGGACCAGCACCAGGAGGACCAACAACAAGAGGACCAACAACAGGTGGACCAGCACCAGGAGGACCAACAACAAGAGGACCAACAACAGGTGGACCAGCACCAGGAGGACCAGCACCAGGAGGACCAGCACCAGGAGGACCAGCACCAGGAGGACCAACAATAGGAGGACCAGCAACAGGTGGACCAGCACCAGGAGGACCAGCACCAAGAGGAGGGAGGTCTTCTCTCCAACCCTGCCAGAAGTCCTCAGGTGGGAGCTGCTGGACGAGAGGAGAGCGAGGCCTGAAGTCCTCATCTTCCTCATCCTCGAGGCTCTCGTACCCGGAATCCTCGCTGGTCCAGTCCTCGATGTCAGCGCCGTCTTCATCGTCCTCTTCCTCACTGTCCTCTTCAAACTCCTCTTCCTCACTGTCCTCTTCATCGTCAAAGATGATTGGAGCACCTACACCAATACCTACCTGAACATCCAAGTCCTCCTCGTCAGAAGAGACGTAGTCCGGCAGAACGACGTGGTCTTCATCATCCACGATCCTGATGAGTTCAGGGAGTCCGTCTCCTGCAGGACGCTCGATGATGAAGAGCTGAACGCCTGAGGGGAAAAGAGACACATCATCTGAGAACTTGATTTAAAGTCTGAAACATTTCTAAAATCAGAAAAAATAAAAACTTGTAATATTCTACATATAATAGATTCATAACTTCTTACTTTAACTAATAATATACTTCAAACTACATGTGAAAATGTTCCAGATGCTAAAGAAAGTTGGGCCACACGGTTTCATATTTAAATTCAACTCTGAATTTAATTTTATCTAGTTGACGTCTTTACTCACATAATTCTCATTTAATTATAATTTTATTAAGGATGGATCACTAATTATCACTAATAGTTGTGATGTATTTATCACAACTCAATTATATCAAAATCAAGTAAATAAAAGTTTGCAGTGGTCTGACTGGTGAGCTCTGTGCATTTTATGTGCGTGTCTATCCACTTCCAGCCTACAGTCGTTTTAAGTTTATTATTCATAAATGTTCAACATGTCAACTACAAACTGTGCTAAGATTGAACACAACTGTTTGTTTGTGAACCCAAAAACAGTCAGATGTTGTTCACTTTTTCTCATCCACTCAAACTCTAATCTGTTGGTGCATTTTGAGGAATATCTGAAAGTTAGATTAAAATGTGAACTTGAAAACTTAAAGGACTGAATTCTTCAGTTCACTCACAGTCAATTAAGCTTCAATAATCAAAACACCAATTAAGCCCATGCCAGGCTTTTGACTTTTTTCATAAAATATCTTTATTTTATATTCCAAAATCTACATGAACTAATTCATACATTTTCAAATAAGAGATACATCTTGCTTTAAGAAAAATTATCTCCCTTATAGATATGTCAATATCCATAAAAAAGTTTAATTGGTACACTTACAGTTGAAAACATTTGTTAGAAATTTTAGAAAAGTAATCAAAAAGTAGACAAATGCATTGACTTACATTACACTTAAAATAGGATAACTAGTAATTTGTTACTTATTACATTTACTAAGTAACCTTCCCAACCCCGATAATTAAAACTTCAGCTCAGAGTGTGTCATTGGATGAACCGGGTCTAGGTGTGTTTACACCTGTATGGGTGACGCTCTGGCATCACGAGCTCACAGTTCCATCGTTTCCATGGTGTCAAGAAAAGATCATTTTTGGCATTTTCTGAAATTTGGCCCAGTCGCCATCTTTTTCCCATATTTTCAATGCAAGTTTTTGACAAATTGATGCATTGAAACCAAAATAAGAGTGTTTCAAATCACTACATGCATTGTTAACACGTTCCACACCCGTGGCGGGAAATTTCATAAATTCTTTTCAACAAATTATCATTTTACACGAAGAAATCGTCGAATAACTGTCTTTTTTCACTAAATCTGTGTTTTTCCAACATTGGCCCAATTACATGATGTCAACTGTCCTCATTTAAACTCCAAAAGTCACATTTTTTACACTTTTTTTTTACTCTAAGTTTGTTTTCAAAGCTTTTAGAGATGAATCATGAATAAATCAGTAAAAAAATATTACTTTTTTTATTTATCTTACCTCGTTGGCCGTCGTTCATCTCATGGGCGTCTCCAATCAGCCGGTGCTGACCAGGGGAGGGGGGTCCAACGAAAGCCATTTCCAACTTGTCCAGTCAAGTTCAGAGATCCAAGTAGTTTATCCAACGAGAGGTGAAATCCTTTGAGCGCTTAAGTTCTCCAAGAAACCACTTTCCAGGGTTTTCCAAGCTTTGCAACAAGGTCCACTCAGGTCCAAGTTCAGAAGCAAAGAGAGAGATCAGAATGTTCTGCTGACCTTAAATAACCTCGGGTTGATCAATGACGTAAGCGTGTGCGTGAGTTTAATCACATTTTAAATACACTTCAATCATACTAATTTGTTCAGTCATTTCTACAATTTGTTTGTCTTTAATTGTAGTGGCTTTGCAGTAATATACAAATCATTTGTGGTATTTCTTCCTCACATTCAGAGTTATTACTGACATTTATCTCTAATACAGCCTGATAATAACGATACAATAACAATAATAATTTATCTAAAACAGAGAGAGCAAAGATATTGATATGCAGCTGTGATCTTCCACTCACTGTATTATAGACTGTCAGAAATGTCTCCTGCAGCAGCTGATGTCTGATGATAAAACACACACAGCAGATCATTTTGAGCCAGAGCACACTTACAAGTTACAGCAGAAACAACGTGTTATTGCAATGAGTGGTAATTCATGTGCAGTATGTTTAGTATAAGGGTCAATGACGTGACGCCTACATTTGCAGTCCGACTGCATTTTATACAGTTAGAAAAAGGTTTAAATGGATAAATAAATACCATATATATGTTGTGGCTTTTCTTCATATGTATTCACTTTAAGTTTTCAAAAAGTTAAGTTAAAAAAAAAAGTTATTAGTAATTTTTCTTTTATTTAAAGTGATAAAATATCATGTGGTGCGACCGTCTGGCCATGACTGCTGTTATGAAAACTTATTTGAAATTACTCCAAAACTATTCAAATTTATTTGCTGCCCTTTTTGGCATGTTTTCCAGAGTGTTTTATAGTACTGTACAAAATTGCAAACCATTTGTATTTATTTTTCCGTCATGGAATATAAACAAACTTTGTCTGACGATGATGATTTTATGAAATATCATGTGGTGCGACCATCAAGGAACAACCACTCTGGGACTTTTATGATGAAAATCATTTTTAAAAAAAGGATGCTGCATCATGCACTAGTTTGCCAAGGACCCATGGATGTAACAAGCAGATTTGTACCCCTTTCTAAAATATGGAAAAAATGAAGCTTTTTAATGGCTGGTATGTAGTTGCCATATTTTGATATCATGTGGTATGACCTCAAGAAAACAATAAATATGACGTTATTTCTACAAATATGTATTTTGATTATAAATTTCATAGTGACCCTTTTGTGGCAAGCTAGCTTGTTTTGTTTAGGTGGTCAATTCTGTGCCTGTAAATTTTGATTGAACTTGAAAATATCATTTGGTGCGACCGAATATCATGTGGTGCGACCATTGCAGAGTCTTTTTCATGACAGATATGTCCAATATGAGAAACTTTTATATTCAGTTAATGATTTATTTACATTAATTCCTTTATTTTAGTATTATTTGGAATATATTTGTATGCAATTTGAGTAATTTTTTCTAAGATTTCAGAAGCAACAGTTTACGTTTAATTTTTGTATAATATGAGAAAAATGCAATGTCATTTTGGCAATTATGCATTTATTTGTAAAGCATTATTTATTTCTAACTGTTATAATCTATTTTACCAGATCACACTCCCATGCAAGGTAAACACTGCTTTCCATTGGCTGTGTGTTAATTCTGACCCTGCAGTAAGAGCGGTGTACCCTGCTAGGAGAAGAGAAAGGTAAGAATTGTAAAAATTAAAGCCAAAAATAAAGCACCATGAAGTACATATCGCTCTGGTATGTTTTTCATTACCTGGATGGATTGCAGTTTTTGTATGCAGGTTCATCTACACTATGTAGAGTATAGAGTAAGTATTGGGCCATGTGTCCATGACACCTACATGAGCATTCATAATATCCCTTTTTAAATCCACAGGAATTAATATGGAGTTTTGTAACTATTACAGCTCTTCTGGAAGGCTTTCCACAAGATTATGGAGAGTGGCTGTGGGAATTTTTGTCCATTCATTCAGAAGAGCATTGCTGAGATCAGACATTGATGTTGGATGAGAAGGCCTGGTTCATAATCTCAACCACATCTTTGTGATGAACTAGATGTGGTCTGCCACTTCGTGGCTGAGTGTCTGTTGTTCTTAAACATCCACTTGTTAATAAAACCATTTACAGTTGACAGTGAAATATATAGCAGGGAACAAATTTCACAAACTGACATACCAAGCTTGAATTCATTGACTTGCAACTCATTCTTTCACAAATGTGTGTAAATGCAGACTACATGGCTAGATGCTTAATTCCATACACCTGAATAAAACACCTGAATTCAATGATTAAGAGGTGTATCTCAATACTTTTGTCGATAAAATATATCAATAGTCCAAAGTGATACACCATAGATTTATGGCATGACTTTGCATTTCTGCCTCAGCTACTAATGAAGAAAACAGTAGAGAAAGATTCAATATATAAAATCAAGTCAGCTTGATGATGACTAGATAATAAATATTTCTGTTCTAAATGATTCAATAATCAAAATTGACTTATTCAATTGTCAAGTTAAATCAAAAGTTTGTTCATGACAAAGCAATGAAGGCGTGCTGCACTTCTGTTTTAAAAAATGTTTATGAAATGTTTGAGTTTATAAAAATTCTGTGAAATTGTAATAAAACCACTGGTTTAATTCTATTCTGCATTAAAGTAATTGTTTTTCTATTTCTTTCAATAGATTTTTAATGATATGAGGTCTTTATGTCATGTGGTGCGACCATTCATCATGTGGTGCGACCAATAATACCAATAACTGTATAAAATTCAGAGTAAAATATCACTTTCATGTGGCAGTAATATCAATCACTGATACAGTATGTTTAACTGAATTGTATTTTTAAATGTTTTAAATCATTTTTAAGCAATTTACAGGAAAAATAAGTCTTACATTCATTTAAGAAGGCAACTGTGACATTATAGAACATAAATATGAGATTATTATTTACAAAAACTCAAAAGACATGCAAATAGTTTGTTTCTAGACACTTTATATTACTCAAAACTTGTAAAAAAATATTTAAGCATGTTAAGGAAATTCATTTATTTTAAGATAGATCATGGTCGCACCACATGACTTTTTTAAGGTCAGTGCTAATTCATTGAGATGAAAAAACACATAAAACACTTAATTTACTATTTAAATATGAATTTATGTGTACTTTACATTCTTAATGTTTGAACTACTGCAATATATATTCCCATTTTTATCATTTTAAAATTGATCTGTTGAAAATCCTGATACGTCATTGACCCATAAATGTCTGTCATTGGTAAATGAGGTCTATGCCGTTTACAGCATGTAATCTGATGTTTTGGGCATATCTCTGAAACAATGAATTACTAAAGCAAACAAACATCTCCATTTATCAGCAACAACGACAACAAACAGGATTAAGATTAAGCAGACTTTATGCTATGTTATTGATTCTGATCTTCTTTTCTGTAATCAATCCCATAGTGTTTTCAGTGGTTTAGTGTGGTTTCTATTGTCCACCTGCTTTTTATGTGTTAATATGCCTTAACTGACTAAGCTGAAAAAGTAAAACAGTATAGAAAATACTCTGCTTTAAATAATATGTGTTGAGTTTTAACATTCACTGGACACTTTCAACAGTTTGTAAGATTGGCCACCAGGTGGTGCAATATACAAAAATCTGAAACTAAACGATCCAAATGTGGTGTGTAAGGAAACCTACCCTACTAACACTTCTGATCATGTGATTAATTATTTAAGAGTATCATGTGGAAAAAATACCGAAAAACGACTTCCCCCGACGGGAACGCGCATCAGTTCAGAGGAAGTGAGCGTAGGTCTCGTAGATATCTAATATGCCTAGTGGTCAGCTGGCAGGCGCAGCACCGAGAGAAATGTGTTTTTTACTGTGCAATATAAATGTCCTGTAGCCCAAGTGAAGAGGCTACGGAAAAAGAACGGCGCAGATTTTAAAAAAAAAAAAAAAAAAAAGTAACCAGATTTTTCCATAATGTAGGCTAGTTGTCTGTCAATCTGTCGCAGCAACTTCTCTTTGGTTGCTACTGTTGTTGTTATTATGTGATTTTACACCCCTATACAATCTAAATAGGAATTAGATAAAATAATCAGTTTCTTATTCGATATGTTTTTAAACAAAACATAAAATAGCTGTCCATTATTGATAGTAAGAGATGAGGATACGAGGAATACAGAAAGCCTCACGCAATTAACCAATGACACCATGGGTCAGGCTAATTGATCATAATCCATCAGGCAACTGGTCCTAAGAGACAGAACATGGATCCGCGGGTCTACAACGACATTGTGAATTATAAAACAAATAGGACATATCCAGATGGATATTCCAGAAAAACTAATTTCCGTCGAAAGGCCAACACCTTTGATGTGCAAGGTCAAACTATGCTAGGACATTTATTACGCACGCATGGTGCACTCCTCTTCTCCACCATGTAGAAAGATTAGGCTCAGAGATGGGCAGTAATGTATGTACAATTACTTGAGTAACATTTTAGATTAATTGTACTCTTAAAACGATTTTTAATGCATAATAAGTTTTATTTTTACTTGAGTAATATTATACTCAGTATTTTGTTTTAGTTAAAGGAGTATTGTTTAAAAACATGTATTTGCAGATCATTACTTTGATCGTTTGATTACATTCATGTTCTTATTTGACAAATAAATCA
This sequence comes from Scomber japonicus, assembly GCF_027409825.1. Taxonomy (NCBI): domain Eukaryota; kingdom Metazoa; phylum Chordata; class Actinopteri; order Scombriformes; family Scombridae; genus Scomber; species Scomber japonicus. Next base: position 24,173,428 of record NC_070590.1, on the reverse strand, counting down.
GACTTCACAAATAAATGACTCCACAGTTACTCAGTACTAGTAGTTTTTTCACCAAATACTTTTTTACTCTTACCCAAGTAATTATTTGGATGATTACTTTTTATTGATACTTGAGGAGCCTAATATTGTTCTAAAGTAAAAAACAGTCTTATTTAAGTACATTTTTTGTCTACTCTACCTGCCTCAGGTAGGCGGCCAATTGTCAGTCTCATTGTTAGTAGCCAAGACAACCAGATAATAAAGGAAATTTGTAAATAATATTCATATTTTCAAAAAAAAATAAGCTCAAGTGAAAAGTATTAAGTGTGACCTTTTGCACTTAGCAGGTCTTTCTCTTGAGCAGATACAGGAGATTAACTGCTCTAATTTTCTTTTGAAGCATACCAGTTTCATCACAAAAGACTCTTATCAGTTGTATGTATGTATACGTGTGTATGTTTCACTAACAAACGATCCCAACAATCAGATGCATTTGAAGTAGTTTATTGTATGGTGGAGAAGGTGATGAGGTAATGTGTGGGCCCGATAAAGCTGAAGAAATATTCAAAGACTTTCATGCCAGCAGCACTGGGGCACACTGTGGGCAAAAGAAAACCTGGGACGCAATTGGCAGGCGGTTTTACTGGCCTGGCATGTCAGATGACATTGACACATGGGTAAATATCTAAAGTCACCTATGAAGTCCTTAAGTGCACTATAGTTTTAAAATCAATAATAATAATAATAATAATAGTAATGATAATAATATGATGATTTTACATCTGATGCCAGTCTGAATCTATATGGTGTGTCCACTTTGTGGAATGTTAGACAAGTGAAGAGTTACTCTGCCTTTATACAATTTACAGTGTACATTAATTGTTAAGACAAGAAAGTCTCTGTGTTCAGATGTATTGTTCAGAGAATGCTTCAGGTAATCTATTAAACTGCACAGTATTTTCACCTTCATCCCATTTTTTCATTCAGGTGGCACAGTGTGTGGACTGCCAGGCCAGTGGAACTGCGATAAAGGAGGAGAGAACATATACACCAATCATTGTAAAATATCACTATTATTTTCCAAACTCAACTTGTGCCTGTATGTTTGTTTGTTTTTTCATTTTGGCTCTGTGCCCTATTTCCCTCCCGTGTGCTGTGTTTGCCCCTCTTGCTTCCCCCTCTGTCTTATTTCTTTTCCCCTCCAGATTATCCTCATCTGTCATCTGGTTTAGCTTTCTGTAAAAGTATTTTTTGCTACACCTGCCTTGTGCTGTAGTAATATTTGACAGTGAAAATCACAACATATCTCTAATCCTTACTCTTTTGTGTAGACAGTAGTAGGCTACAGTAAAAAACTATTTGTCTTTTAGGTAACACATCTTTTTGAGCTGGTTGGCATGGATCTGGTCAGGAAGCTGACTAAAACAGAGGATGGGAACAGCTACATGGCAGGAGAGGCCCTGCCGAAAAGTGACTGCACCCTATAACTCTTTATTGCAAGGAGTGATATTGACCAAATCTAACTATACATGCACCTGGTTTCCTCTACCGTTCATGCTGAAAAGACAGAGAATGTAACAACTTCCAATCCAGAGTTATCGGTACAGTCACTTTTCGGCAGGGCTACAGGACATTTCTATTGCACAGTAAAATAAAAACAGTTGTCTCGATGCTGCGCCTGCCAGCTGACCCGTTTCTACGAGTAGACCTACGCTCACTTCCTCTGATGCGCGTTCCCGTCGGGGGCAGTCATTTTTCGGCAAGCAATCTCTTTTCTGCACTACACCTGTGAGGGATTGGCTCTGTGATCACGTGACAGCAGAGTAAATCATGTGACTCAACTCAGCAGCACGAGTTACTTCCTGGGACTTCAGCAGCAGTAGCGGCAGCAGCGGCAGTGTGTCTAGGATGTCCTCCCCTGGTGTCCTCGCTGTGCTGCGGGTCCTGTGTGTGTTGTCGTTGTGGGACGCGGCGTCTCCGCTGGACACTGGGATGCTCTTCCCCCGAGAGTCTTCCTCCAGGGAGCTGAAGGAGCTGAACGGGCTGTGGGTCTTCCGGGCTGACAAGTCCACGGACAGGAACCAGGGCTTCCAAAAAGCTTGGTACAAAAGTCCCCTGGCAGAGGTGAGCAGGATCGCAGCCAAAAACAACCAGCACGTAAACATGATGTAGCTAGTGTAAATATGTGTTAAAACTTTAGACTGCTACTGTAGGTCAAATACGTGTAGTGGTAAATCTACATACATGCACAAAGAATAAGTTCACAGAAGAAGTTTTCATCGTTGTAATCATTCCTCCTGTTTATACTGGCTGTTAAAAATCCCCTTCAAATATACTTTCAGTGTAAGTGATGGGAGCCAAAATACACAATCCATTTTGTGCAAACATGCATTTAAAAGTTGACCTGGATGTGGGCAGCTGCCACATTTACAGTCTTTTAAGCATCAAATCCCCTCTTTGTGTTTCCCTGTTGAGCTGTGGTGGAAGCATAGTAACAAAAACAGGGACTTTGACACTAAAACGATAAACATTGAGAGATATCTACTTGATTTGACTCATTTGGATGGTTGAAGCTTCAGATACATTTTTGAATACATTTTTGCACATTAAGACTCTCATCACCTACACTGTAATTACATTATGAAGTGAAGGAATGATGGAGCATGAAAACATGTTTTCATGTTCATTTGGGCTCCTGACCTAAGCTGTCCAAAACAGAAACTTCTCATACAATACTGTAAGTCCTTATGGGAATATTATAGAGAATATTATAATAAACTTAAATGTATTGTCAGTCTGTTGGTGGACAGTACTCTGATATCATAGAAGTTCAAAACTGATAAATAAGATTAATAACTACTACACTCCCCCCAATTTAATATCAGTTTAACTGAAACAATCGCATGTTCCTTTAGACTATAGAAACATAATAATGATACCAGAGGTTTATGACGCTGTGATATAATAAAAAAAATTTCAGCTGATCCTCAGTTTGTTCTTATGGTAATTGGAAGGAATAAGGTGAAGTAATAAGGGAAAAAAGGTAAATTTTTGCTTTTCCTCGTTCCCTATTTGATGTCATCTCTAGCCTATGAAAAATATCACAGTGTCATAAACCTCTGGTGTCATTATTATGTTTCTATAGACTAAAGGAACATGTGATTGTTTCAGTTTAACTGATATTAAATCGGGGGTAGTATAGTAGTCTATTATGATCATGCTGTTACTATTATTATTATAATTATGGATGATTATCATGTAATTACAGTCTGTTACAAATAAATCAAGGTTTTTCATTTTCCCCCACTTCCATGTGCTCCTGTGTGTTAGACTGGCCCAGTGATTGACATGCCGGTACCCGCCAGCTACAATGACATCACCCAGGATGCCACACTGAGAGACTTCATTGGCTGGGTGTGGTATGAGCGAGAGGTGATGGTGCCTGCCCGCTGGATCACCGATGAGGGAATTAGAGTGGTTCTCAGAGTGGGGAGCGCTCACTATTATTCAGTGGTGGTGAGTATTATGTATACCCCCCCACCAAAATCCCAAACTATCATGCTTGTATTAAATTTATAGACTATTTCTATCCTCTGTCGTCCCTTTGTACCCGTCTATATGACCAAGCAGCTTAAGAATAACTGTTTCCTCTTTCCAGTGGGTGAACGGGGTGCAAGTGGCAGAGCATGACGGTGGCCATCTTCCCTTTGAGGCAGAGATAGGCAGTGTAATCCGCAAAGATCCGACTATGCCGTGCAGGATTACCATCGCTGTTAACAACACTCTGACTCTACAGACTCTTCCTCCAGGAATCATCCAGCACATGAACGACCCCACCAAGTAACCACATTCATTTTCCTTATTAAAACACTGATTTAATAAGAAATCTTAAAGTTGTGCTTCAATTCAAATGTTTGAACTTTGAAATAATGTATAGTAATTTAAACTTTAAACAGGTCGCAACACTTTCACATCTATTCAGTTTTCTTTTTCTTTCTGCATTTTTATATTTTATACTTTTAGACATTTTAATACTGGTGTGTATTGTGCTAGATTAGAATGGTTAAATTACAAATAGTTCAACCAATGTACAAAACGTTAAACTGCTTTCATCGCTTGCACATTAACTGACCCTTCAAGTGTCCTTTATCCCAATTTCATCAATTACACTTTGACTTTGGCTGTGACTTTAGTTTCATATCCATAAAAAATGGAGAAAAGTCAGCTGCTTAAACATCATCTGACAGTTCAGCTGCTTTCATGCTTACACTTTAACTATGTTTAATCTTTACAGTACAGATGACACTTCAACTCCCCTGACAGCAGTGACATTTTAAAGGACATTTCATCTCCTGTCAGATTTTAAACATTAACCGATTTCATTATTAAAAATTAAGTCACCATTTCAACTTCTTACTCTGCTAACACAACTGACACTTCACCTTCGTTTAGGCACTTTAACTGTTGCTGCTATACAAATACATTTGGCTGTTTTCCTCTGCTGTGAACTGTCTTAATTCAGATCATTTGCCTCTCTCTAGTTTAAAGTAGTATTTAGTCAGTATTAAACATGCTGCCTGTCTATGAGTATGGAGATAATGACGAACAATGTAATTGGTCAACAGGTATCCTGCTGGGTTTTTCGTGCAAAACATCTACTTTGATTTCTTCAACTATGCTGGGATACATCGTTCCGTGTTGCTGTATACAACTCCTAAAGCTTATGTGGATGACATCACTGTGGTGACTGACTTCTTGGATAACACTGGTAAATAAATACAAATGTATGCAACATTGGCTAGAATTCAATGGAGTAAGTGGATATCAGCTTCATCACGTACAGAAAGATGTCTTGTTTTATTAGACTTTGTTGTATCCTCTGTGTTTCAGGTCTGGTCAAATACAAAGTATCAGTCCAAGGTGCTGCAACGGCTTCCCTGAAGGTCACTTTGATGGACAAAAACCGCCGCTGTGTGGCCTCCTCCAACGAGTCAACTGGAGTGCTCAAAGTGAAAGATGTCAACCTGTGGTGGCCGTACTTGATGCACGAGACTCCAGCTTATCTTTACTCTATGGAGGTAAAACAACATGTTCACACACACACACACACACACACACACGCGGCAAAGAGATTCAGGTCATGTGTGGTGAGCTTTGCCACTGAACTTGCGAGTCTTGTGTCAAATGAAGTTACAGTATATCATATTAAATGTAAAACTGTTTTAAAAATCTAATTATAGTTATGCTGGAATATAAGCATCAATATTACAGTATTATGCTTCAATATACATAAGTGTTGTTGATGATTTACTGCATGAATGTATCCTGTCTCACCACTAAATGATCAAGTGTGATTAGTCAACACTTAACAGATCTTGAATAAATGATTAAGTCACAGTTGCTTCATACACACATTTATATTGCACCAAACTAACTGTAATCCACTTGCGTAAAGATGTGCATTTCAGACCTGATCTACATCTCCGAAAGTAGCAACAGCATCTGTTCCCACAGAAATATAAAGCAGTTTCTTATCGAACTCGTCAGATACAAACATCCGCTACATGTTGCTGCATGGCCCAACAGTCAACAGGAGCGATCAGATCTCTGACATTACATTATGACTCAGGTTTTCTATCTTTCAATGGTGTGAACTGTTGATGAGTGCTTTGAGATGCCTGCCCTGATTTGTGAACTGGCAGAAGCTAGGTGTTTTTGGTTTGAATGCACCCAGACCACCCACCCACACACACAAACACACACACACACACACACACACACACACTTCCTTCAACTTTACACCTGTAGGCCTAAGTAGCTGTGAGATTGTGCTGTCGTGTTCACAATCAGCAGAGTTAACTGCATCTGAGCATCCTGTGTGACACCCCAAAGAGAACTTCACTATTACTCAACCAACTCCTATACAGTCCTAAGTGAACTGAATAGATGTCTAATTGGGAGGTTTGTTCTCACACAAGATTTATAAGCTTCACAGAAATTGCTGCTACTTTAAGTGGCATTTTAAATGAAATACATTATTATTATTATAATCCTCAATTCCAGTCAAATGTGAGTATACACTGAATATATATAACTTGACCTTGTGTATGTTGAAAGTGTTGATCTTTCTTTGTGGTTTTGCTGCAGCTTTCCTGTGTGCTTTCTCCCACACAGTTTCAATGTTTTAGATATTGTGAAAGCCAGATTCCAGTTTTAACTTCCCTCTGCTTTTCTTCCTCATCTTATATTTTTGTTGCACCTTTTTGTGTGTGCAGTGTTGTTATCTTGTGTAAGAACGAACTTCCCGACTAGACCTCAGTTTTTTCATCATGATTTTCTTCTTTTTCTTTTGTTTAACCTCCAGGTTCGCTTGAAGGCAGCTGATGAAAGATCAACATATGAGGATGTCTATAGTCTGCCAGTTGGCATCCGCACTGTCAACGTTACCAGCACCCAGTTCCTCATAAACAACAAGCCCTTCTATTTCCATGGAGTCAATAAACATGAGGACTCTGACGTGAGTACCACTAGAGGGAAGCAAAAGACTTAAGTTAAGTTAAGTGTTCATTTTGCTCTGAGGCAACACACACAGTATGTTCTTACATTTATAGACATAACACCAGTTCTCCCCCTTACACTACACGGACAAAGACTCATAATATTTGCATGAAAAGTGTGTTAGAAAAAGTGGATTCAGTTCGATAATCCAATCTTTCCTTCATGTATTTCCCCTGTATTGTAGATCAGAGGAAAAGGCTTTGACTGGCCCCTGATTGTCAAGGACTTCAATTTACTCAAGTGGTTGGGGGCCAACTCCTTCCGCACCAGCCACTACCCTTATGCGGAGGAGATCCTGCAGATGTGTGACCGTCACGGCATCGTGGTGATTGATGAGTGTCCAGGGGTGGGCATTAAAGATATGTAGGTGTCACCGCTCAGTTGTGGCCTTTGGGTGTATTTTAGGGGTTGAAGGGCGGTCAACAGTGTGATTAGTCACAGTGTGTGAGGTCAGAGGACACACTTTTGAAATTTAGAGTATGTGAGGTGTCAACTGCTCCTGACAAACGACAAACTACATATGCAAGTTAGCACTTCATAATGTTTTTACAGTCATAATGATTGGGCTTATATGAAAGTCTACAAAACTGGGAATTAATTTGGGGAAAAAGTAGAGTTATAGATCAAAATGTAAGATGCATATTCATAAAATATATGTTCATATTTTTTAATGGTGAATTGAATTGTTAAAAAAAGAGGTAACTGGTCACACAAAAAACACTTGCACAAAGCAATTTCCATCTCAAATTATTGCATGTTTATCCAGTTACATGAATTAAATGAAACAGCTTTTAGCCAACTTCCATTAAGCTTCAATTCATTATGAAGCATCACATGTGGTTGTAATTCGGTTAGGTTTACTCAAAAGAGAAAAGAAGAAACAGAGAAAAAGACTTCTCACTTTCCAGCATGCCTGTAGCACTCACTCACATTGTGTCTGTGGTAACATTTTAATTTACTTGTGTTTAGATGCATGAACATGAATGTTAGTCAGTTTTTAAGAGTTAAACCTCTGCGTCAGGAAATCAAAGGTATGAGAATATATTAAAAAACCTCTTTAAATAAATCATGAAAGACACTGAAACAGGAAACCGTTCTGACCTGTACATGACACAGGACAGATGTCGCTGTTCTATCTCACAGATGTTATACAGAGAGTTTGAGGCTAGGTAACGTAAAATGATGGATGGATCTGGAATGATGGTCTTTGTTTGGTTTTTTATGAGTTGTCATCTCTGTGTCTTTCCCAACGATGTAGTCGTAGCTTTGGAAACGCCTCCCTGGCTCATCACCTGGTTGTCATGGACGAGCTTGTTCGTCGGGACAAGAACCATCCCTCTGTGGTCATGTGGTCAGTAGCCAATGAGCCAGCAGCGGAGATGCCACCAGCTGAATTTTATTTCAAGTGAGTAAAGTCATTTTTTGGGAAGACTTATCTTATCATTCACAGTCCTTTTTTTTGTTTTGTTTTGCGTTTTTTCCTTTTATGTAATAGTTAAAAGTGCAGAGATGGATAAAAACTGGTCTACTAGGATAAATGTCATTAAAAACCCCAATTTTTTAAAAAAAAGGAAAGCATTTATAAAACGTCTATATACGCGTCTCCTGGTGAGATAGTGTTTTGTTTCTTGGTCACACCTCTTGAAGTGTGGAATGCAGTCAGAGTTGTCATGAATCTGCCCTAGACTCTAACAGCTCAGTAACAGCCCTAGGCTTCAGGGAGACAAACACTCAACCTGCCAAACAACTGTACCAATCAAACAAAGTGGTATTATGTTGCCAGACTGGTCGGTCACACGTGGATTGTGACCGACAAAAGAAATGTATTTAACACTCATACATGATTATAGCAAACTGTTTGATATGCTTGCCAGCTTTTTTTTTTTTTTGGGCATTGTAGTGACTCAAAAGTTACTCCGAATTTAAATTTCATCACCTAAAGGTGTTTTCTGTTTGTCTTACAGGACATTGATAATGCACACTAAAGCTCTGGACCCCACCCGGCCTGTCACTTACATCACAGACAGTAACTACGCCAGGGACAAGGGGGTGAGTTTTCACAGGACTCACCCACTTGCAGTATGCCAAAGTGAAAACCAGCACAAAATGTTGATTGCCATATTTTTTATCCATTATTATTCACATTAGCTGTAGTTAATTCTGTTAAGATAAGTGTTGTTACTATCTTTTTTATTTGCACTGTTGGCCTCAAATACTTTAGTTAAAGAGTAACTTAACACTCTCTAAAAATCGTGTTTTTGCTGCCCTCCGGTGGTTGAACCCTGATAACTCCAGGGTCAGTCCACTATGACTGTTAGGTGTGGTTACAGGTGCAGCAAAACACTGCTGTACAGACTAGTGTTAGGTGACTCTTTCAAAGTTCAGTTCAACTAATAAAAAGGTTATCTACCTAATAGCAGAGCACAAGATACTAATAACTCATGCAGGACAGATGCTGAAAGCTTTCACATTCATTCTCATCTTAAAGTAATAAAAATGAGCACGACACCATTTTTGATCAGGCTGACAGGCAGACACATTCATCTGAATTATTGTTATATTCTATACACTGCATTTCAAATGAATTGCTCACAATTGCATGCATTTACGCAGAAATAGAGCAAACTACAACTTTGTCCCCCTCTCTCAGACCATGCCACTTGACTGAATGTTGTAATATTTTACATAATAGCCAATCAGATAAAAAGCCTTGTGAAAAAGATGCCTTATTCAGATGTGTATCTCTTCAAATTCTGAAGAACTTGTTGACACTATGTCAAGCGGAGTTGTTGACAAGTTTCAGGAATGTTCACATTCCTATGCTGTGAGGAATATCTTTCAAGGTGATGTTTTCTTAAAGGTACTGATTAGTTTGCAGCTGCTGGCTAACTGACTGCAGGCACTAATATGGAAGTAAAGACCTCTGGCTGGGTGTATTCATTTTGTGAGCATTTGGGAGAGCTTTTGTGCAGTTACTGCTACTGTCTTTCATGGCCAAAAATCACATAGTTATAATAATAATAATGTGTTGAAATAATGTATTACGTTAAACATTGCTATTGGAACAATGGTACATATTTAGACTCATAACAGGCAGTAGTAGTAGTTATCGCTTTTATGAGCATTCAGATTCTTTAAATTGAGAGTTGATGTTGGGGCTTTATTTGCAGTTAAGAAAAGTGTTGGCCATGCTGGTATAATAAAGCTGAATCTTATCTCTACAAGTCACATTTGCTCTTTTCTCTTCCATCACCAGGCTCCCTACGTGGATGTCATCTGTGTAAACAGTTACTTCTCCTGGTATCATGATCCAGGTCACTTGGAGGTCATCCCCATACAGCTCAACAACCAGTTTGAGAGCTGGTATGGGAAGTACCAGAAACCCATCATCCAGAGTGAATATGGAGCAGATGCAGTGCCAGGGCTCCACAGTGTGAGGATACACACATACACCTAAATACACAGCTGTAGTGTACCAGCAGTGAACATTTGTTTTCTTGGTGAATCTGTACGGCTTGCGTAATATTTTCACAGAGACCATGTTGAGACCTGTAGTAAGAGGCTTCATGTTTACTTTCCAGGATCCACCCGTGATGTTTACGGAGGAGTATCAGAATGTAGTCCTACAGAGTTACCATGATGTGTTCGACCAGAAGAGGAAGCAGTATGTCATTGGTGAACTAATCTGGAACTTTGCCGACTTCATGACTGTACAAGGTACTGAAGCTGCGGATCACAACCTGCAGCACCTGCAGCTGTCATTTGCTGCTTGTTCATACACAGCACTCCTTTATGTTAGCATGCTCATGTGATCATTTAGTTCAAGTATAGCCTCACATTGCTGCCAGCATGGCTGTAGACTTTTATTGCTATTTATTTTGCTCCATGACTATATTGAGTGTTGTGTTATTGCTATGGAGATGGTGCTGGCATTGTTTAAGCCTAGCATGAGTTGAAGTTGCACTGCAGGAGGTGTCACTTGGGCATTTAGGAGATGTTTGAAAGCCAGTGCTGATATCTTGCCAGCTTTCTAGCCCCCCTGTCCCCGTCTGTTGCGCTAACAAATCAGAACACCTTGGTGACAGAGCTATTTTTGTTAACCTCTAACTACCTAAGGCTTAGCGTTCTGGCTCTATGCATTCAGAAAGCACAGTTTAATCAGAAAATGAATCTGTCCATACCTTTATCAGTCTGTTATTGGCTTGAGGAAAAGGCTCCAGTTTTTCCACCGTGTCTGACGAGGTTTTCATTGATCCTCCTTATGTCTGCAGGGATCACCCGTGTTGTGGGCAACAAGAAGGGCGTTTTCACCAGGCAAAGGCAGCCCAAAGCAGCAGCATTCGTCCTGAAGGAGAGGTACTGGAGACTGGCCAATGAAACTGGGAGACTTCCTCCTTGGACCAAATATCCCTGCTCCCTTTGACACCCACCAGTGTTGAGACACCCAGTCCAGGACAGACTTGATCCCATGAAAGCACAGCAACTTATGGAAAAAATGCTGGTAAAATTCAGTCAGTTAATTTAAGCACATATGAAACATTTCCTTTGAAACCATTTCAATGCCTACATATGAAGTCAAACCACCATGAAACACAACTAAGCTGTGCTATTCCTGTGGTGTGTATTTCCTTAACAAAACCATCAACACTATAAGCAGATGTTCCAGAAATCAACTGTTAACATGTAAGCAATGTTTGATTCTGATATGAAATTTTGCCTCTAGTGCCTCATCGATAATGTAATTCACAATTAGCTGCTTTAATATGGGTTTGATGGACAGCTAATATTGTGATGCGGGTCTCCTCAGGTCACCTGAATGTAGACCGAGGACATTTATTTAGCTGTTACAGGTGGTGCTTTCCTTTGTGATATCATGAAAAAGTCAAGATCAATAAAATGATTGGGTACAATCATTTTTGTGATAAACTCTGACCTTTCCTCTGGTCAGGTGATGAAAGACACTGTAATGGAAAGGGACACTATCTCTACTTTCCTTTCCTCTATGTCTTTTGTTTTTTTAACAAATGTTTGAATCTGTTTTTTACAACCAATCTGTGTTTTTACTGATATTTCAAGGATAAAAGTGCTCTGTACTTGTAATGTTAATGAATTGCAATGCTGACTAATCACAAAAGTGTTTATTTTTATATGTAGAATCAACTGGGGGGGGAAATGAAGGTATTAAAGACAAACAATGTACTTAATATGTAACTTTTTGAGTCATTTTTTGATTGTCTAACACTACTCATGCTGCAGTTTATAGAGCACACAGTGGTGTATTACACAATCTTAAGTTTGGTTTCCCCAAATCATCATGACTTAAAGTCAACACACAGCTCAAGGGTTAAATGATGTGTTGACTGTTGATGGCGTGACTGCAATCAGATTTTTCACCATCAGCGACTCCACTCATACCCTTATCACATTGACCTCTGTGTTATATCTAGATGGATACTTTGTTTCAAACATGTAGCAGCAGGCAGGATGCATACCTAAACTACACTGTACATGAAGCTCTTCATTGTCCCTAACCAGTCACAACTAAGACGTGTTCTATATGTGAAAGAGTGCTAAAAAGTTTCTAGTATTACAAATGCTTTTGGGTTTGGTCTAGCTGTTATTGCTGATACACAATAACTGTCTTACATTATGTGCAGACTCACGCAGCATTAAACAGTCAATCATTAAAACCAACACCAGTCTAATTCCTGGAATCATTATCAGAAAAGATATTGCTCCTAAACAGACAAGCTATCAACCAGGTGTGTCTGATCCACATTAAATACATCAAGATCTAAACACGTGATTCTTAGACAAACTGTTATACTAACTCATATTCACGGCTGTTCTAAAGCATTTTATGTCCAGCTGCCACATTCTAGATGAGACACATAAGAAAATGTAGATTTATAAAGTTATAAAATGTCTTCATGCGAAAAGTTATAATTGCTGACAAATACATTAGATACTGTAAACTCTTACGTCTGCTCATAACTACATCATAATATAAATATAAATATAAACATTTAGTACATTTATATACTGCCTATAAATGCTAAATAGGTGGAAGTGTTATTTGCTTATCTAAATTAGCTTCAGCTTTATTGTATTCGCACAGCAACAAGCTTCACAAACTTCTCCACTCAGGTTTTGCTGTACAAGCTGCTCCATCTTTTTGCTGGAGGTTGTTTGGGCTGTAAACATCTGACAAGGAAATGCTAAACATTAGTTTAATAATAGTGAATTGTTTGTTATACTTCTATTATGTAAAAAAAAAAAAAAAAAAAAGTATGATAATATGATAATAGTCATGGTATTCTTTTGACTTCAGTATCCCCACCTTCACACACACTACTGAAAGCAAACCTACACCATCACATCTGAATCCGGCATGCCTCCAAATCTCTCATCATATCGATTTGAACTACTCTTTTCAACTTTTAAATGACACACTGATTGGATATTTATTATTTAGGCAAATTAAATACTTCAAGTAAATTGCTGCCCCTATATTTTATATATTGCTCTCTACTAATAGTAGAGTATAAAAGTACAGCAGATAAAAAATTAGCTTAACAATTACTAACTTGTAACCAGATTAAAAATGGAATCAGTTTTTGCAACTAAACCTCTATCAGAGGAACCAAATGCTTCTATTCAGCAGTGATAATCATTCTTATGTTTAATAGTCATTTACATTCATTCAAAAGACGTGAGATGACAGATGGTTTCAGAGGGAATGTTTTAATGGTAGATCATTTCCACATGACAATGACACAATTAAAAATGTTTTCATGTCAACCTTTTCCACAGTTTCCCTTAAGGTAAGCTGGATTTAAACAATTTAATTTTTTTTCTCGCACCACTCCTACCATTCATGTAACACTTTTCCATGTAAGAAAATACAGCATTTTAAAACATATTTGGCAATACAGAAGCAAACCCAGTAAGTTTTCCTCCACAAAGAAATTTAATAAACATTTATGCTGACACATGGATTCCTAGCCCTCCAACCCCTCAAGTTTTTTTTTTACTAAAATAACCCAGAATGTTAACAGTCTATACAGCTAAAGGGCATCAATTAATGATAAGGGGGGAAAATAACATTACAATCTTGTAGTTTAAAGAGTGAATTCTTAGCTAACAAACATGTCCTAACTAGACAAAATAAAGATGAGAATTATATAGTGGAGTTCAGGAAGGGAAAAAGGGGAACGGCCATTGATTTGAGAGGGCATTTTTTCTGGTAATTGTATTGATTTTTGCACTGATATTGGATATCAAATCTTTGGGAAATACCAATTGATCAGATTACATCTTAAGGAAGGCAAGCAGAAGTGCCTGTTACAGTTACCATTCTTCGCTTTTTTTTAAAAAGGCTATTACTGTTGCTCGTCTTTGGCTCAAGGCCTAGTGATCAAACAGAAGGCACTTTTGTTGGCATTGGTGATGCAACTAACATGGCAGTTATACCTCAGGGCCTAAATGAATATTAATGAGAATGAAGTATTGATCGATTTTGACCTTTCTTCTTTTTTTAAAATATTAAAATCATCACACAACATGGTGATGATTCCTTTAACAAGCTGAAGATTTTCCTCTTTCCAAATTCCTTACCCATCTCTTTAAAGTAATTGCACACATCTAGTGTAAAAGGGCTTGCATATGACTGTTATCATGGATGTAATGAGAGGCTACCTACTGTATGCTGGTCCACTCTATGGTCAATACTCACAGGACTCATAGATGTCACCTTAAAAAAACAAACTAGCAAATTATGTCAGTTTAACTCTTAAAAAAAAAGAAAAAAAAAAGACTTCATTGTGAATCCATTGGAGACTTGTCTTACATGTGAGTGCACAGGCTTCCCCAGAAAAAGACAAAAACAGTGTGGCTGCTTAACTCATTCTGAGTTGAGATGAAAAAGAACCTGATGTTTAGCCCGGCAAGGCAATACTGTATAAAGAAGATCTCAATGGTGACGTGCAGTAAAAATGATGCAAACATTAAACCATTCTATGGAGGGCCAGACGGCTCGTTAAGACCGGACCGGCGCTCGTATTGTTTCTGCCAGTTCACCACCAATCGTGTCAACTTCACATAACTGGGAACCGTTTTCCAAAGCGAACTGAAGTGTGCGGAGTGTGTCTTCCCGTTAAAATCAAATAGTAAATATTTGATTTTGGTTTTGTGCACTTGTGCGTGACATTTATAAAGTACGCTGTTGGTACTGGAACTGAGGAGACAAAGTATTTACATGGCAAACAGTGTGTGTGTGTGTGTGTGTGTGTGTGTGATCCTCACTGTGAAGGATTAAGTGATAGAAGTGAAGAGCCTCTTCAAGTTTACGTCATCAGAAGGTGAAATTAGTGGAAAGCACCGTCTGCTTGGACTTTCGGGAAAAACCACTTCATAAATATGACACTTTGGAAAATGGGTAACAGTGATGTAAAATGTACAGACTAAGTAGTAAAATATCTTGTGAGCGGGGGGGCGAGTGTCACCTTAAGTTACCATCTCCATACAAAACTGATGACTTCATCCTTGTCTGTTGCTATTATCAATACTTTAACCACCCACCCCCACCCACAAAAAAAATGGGTGAAAGAGAACTTCTATGAAACGTGAAGGGGCTTACACTGGAGACTAGCAGTGATGGAAACTATTTAAACACCACAGATGAATCACATTATTACAATTATTACTATTATTATTATTATTATTATAATAGATCTTTCAGTGTGTGCAAGATTGTCCAATGGCCGACTTATGCTTAGAGCCAGGAAGAAAGTGTACCATGCATCTGAAAAGTAGGATGCTTTAATTGGTGGATTCTGGATGGAAACAAGACGATGTTTCTTCTCTTGTCGCTCGGTGCTGATCTGTTAAGCGTGTTCAACAATACTGTGGATTTCTTAGCAAAGCCACTGCGAGCTGTGGTTGCTTCTTTTTTCTTCCCTTCTCCAGTACTGCGATCTGTCTCACTATGTTCGAGCAACTTTTAATGTTCATCTTAGAAAAACCGCCAGCAACCGTCAGGATATCTTCCTACCAGAGCAAAAAAAAAAAAAAAAAAAAAAAATCCAACATACCTCCAACAATATGGCTTAACATACAAGTTACACCTTGTTAAGCATCTTCCATTCGTGTCAACAAAGTGTTACATTTTCAAAGTTTTGTTCACATCCTTGCAAATGAACTGTAACTCAGCTTGGCAAGATCACTGTTACTGTTCAATTGACATCAAATGTATACAGGCCCGGACAGTGAACTTTAAAAAAAAAAACAAAAGCCAGATGAGCAGTGAACACAACTGAAACTGTGAGAGGAAAGATGCTTCTGCCACCCGGCCCGCTCTACCATGGAGCAGAGCAGACAATCACAGTGTAGCAGCCTTTGCTACCTCATGAGACTCTATTAGGGAGGGAGAAACACTTCACTGGTATCTTAATTTACAAAAATTGTAATCATAAAAATAAAGCCTTGGACCTGTGACAACAAAAACAACGAGCAAAAACTGGTGTTAACATGACATTTGCCCAACCCGCCCACCCCTCCCAAACAAAAAAAAACAAATACGTTTTTAAAAAAATCACCTTAACACTCCTTTAGGCACATAAGTCTTTATGGATCCCACTTGTATGGTTGTCAGAAATGCTTTTCACACAACAACAACCAAAAAAGAAAAAGAAAAGTGACGTTGCCTTTATGCAAACATGGTGAAAAAGAACCTTTAGTTCTATTTAAAAGACTTGTGTCGGTGGCTTCGGATGAAACGATAACCACGTATAACAAAGAAATCCACATGACTCTGAACTGCATGCCTGACCGGGATCAGCAGGTGACGTGAGGTGTGTGTGTCCCCTGCGCTGACCGCCAACGCATCTTCAGACTTTGTCCACCTAACTGTGACGTTGATCACCTTTTTTTCTCCTCCTTTTTTTTGTTTGTTTGTTTGTTTGTTTGTTTGTTTGTTCCGGGTTTCACTGACAATTTCTGCTTTTGTCAGTTGTTGTTGTTGTTGTTTTGTTTTTATAATTCCATAAAGGTTTGTGTCAACACTAAAAATCACAATCTAGCCTGGAATATTGCTCAGCAGCTATTTACAGAATTGCAAAAAAAACAAACTAGTATCTGACTGATCTACACACAATATATCTCACATTGTCCCGTGTTCATTTTTAGTGGTCCTCTTCATAAAACAGAAACGTACTACAAAGTGTAAACATGGAAAAAACAAAAACAAAACTATTCTGTATAAATGTTAATCGTTTTGCCCCCAACCTCACCTTGCTGTAGAACCTTATCTGCAAACTGTACGATAACCTAATGAGTGTTTTCTTCCTCCAATTTTGGGACCCTTTCTCAGAGTTTTAGTGCAGATCTGCTATATGGAGTAATAGGACCCTTCTAACCAGTTCAAGTAATCCCCTTTAATGTCCCGTTTTTCTTCCGTTCTGCGATCCTTTTTTTGTTCAAAAAAGAGAGATGTCCTCCATCGTTCTGTATCGTGGCCTTCTGCCTCTGCTTGCTCGGGTGGATGTGTCTCCCCTCCACGCACGAGCGCACGCACATACACACTCGCACACAGCCAGCCCCCCTTCCTTAAGTGAGTACAATGTTAAACAAGGTAAAAGAAATTAAAAAAAGGAAAAAAAAAAAAAAACCCTTTCATTTATAAATCCTTCCGTATTTGCAATCAACATAGAGGTGTCAGGCCCAACATTTAAGTTAAATTTCTTCATTTTTTGTTTGTTTTTTTGAACACACAGCAGAATAAACATTGGAAGCAAGGTCTCCTGGTGGCAAGTCAAAAATGTTCAGAGGTCACATTTCTTTTCTTTCTTTTTTTTCTTTTTTCTCGTTTCTGTTTGTTTGTCGTATTTCTCTTGCCGTTCCCGACAGCTTTAGTCCTGCTTAGCCTGCAGCTGCTGCTTCCAGGCTTCGTTCAAGTAAACCAGTCGCTTGTAGTTGAGGATAAAGAGAATGAAGTTCAGCGCGTATGTGGTGATGCAGATGATGCAGAAGTCCTTTAGGACAAAGTAGAGGATGTAGCCCAGGTAGAGCGAGCCCACCACCGACAAGATGGATGTCGTCATGAGAATAAGGGCGGCCATTGCACTGACAGTCATTCCTATGGCGAGAAACAAAAACTAGGGCTTAGGGCAAAAGTGAAAAAGACACAACCTTGCGAAACACAAGCAACCATGATGATGATGATGCCTACTCTTTCCTCTCTTGGCTTTTTTCGGGGCCTCGAGACGCTTCTCTATTTATACGGTCGGCCTCCTCGTGATGACGCTCGCCTTAGAACACACGCTGAACAGACTGGTCATATCCTTCTGTTGTCACATGAGGTGCAGTCACAGCTTCGAGGCTTTTATTTCATCAGGTTTGTAACAATCACTGACACAACACATGAGGCGTCATTATTGGCACGTCTTCCATCTTTATCATCACTCATGAAGTCTAATTAGACGTTTGATTGGAATCCAGGATGCTCCACTTTATCCATAATTACAAATTGTTGGCTGTTCCGTAGCTGAACCTAAAATAGGAGCGTCCTGGTTTCTGTGACTGGGAAAACATCCAGTAAAATAGTTTGTGGTTTGTCTGCACATGAATGAGTCACATACTGTAAACTGGCAACTGTCGAGGGATACAATCAACTAAATACAGCGTGTGAGGGCTCACTGTGTCAAAGCCTGTCACTTTCTATGACTACTGATAGTAGAAAAAGTCAGTTGTAGTAGTCAGTAGTGCAGGGGAAGCTAAATGCAGTGCTGTCATGCTGTTTAGTTTGTGACAGATATCCTTTAAGTATCTCTTAGTGCATTAGACCATTGCAGGCAATATCATAAATCACTTAGTAGGACTGCTTTATGGTTGAGTTTGATTTTGCGTCAATATGATGAAGTGTTTTCATTTGTCAGGTATTCAATTTGCTGGATTACCCAAAAACCAACAATCTTCTCTAGTTGTATTATCCATTAAAAGAAGAACTCCCCTGATTTTGCACATCAAAGTCTGGTAACAGGTGCCAGGGATTACTGCTGCATATGAAAACATGTATAAAGCCTCCTGTGGCCCCTGAGGGAGCTGAGTTTGAAAGTGAAAAAGAATCTGACGGTGTGGAGTTAGAAAGGAAATGAGGTTCCCAGAACTTCTGCTGCCACTCCTCATCTCTGCTTGAGGCTAGAGGCCACATCAGCTGCTTCTAGCATAATACATACACCCAAATCTGTACAGTTCAGTGACTAAAGTAGAGTGGTATTGGGGGCAGTGTAGGAGTCAAGTTTAGACAAGCAAGGGAGAGAAAGCGTGATATCTGATTCTGCTGCATCAAGTTTCCTAACAGTGCTACAAGAGTGCTACGCTCAGGTAATTCAAACTTATTATGTCACAATTTACATCTGTATTCCTATACAATACAACATATGCCATGATAGATTTGACACATATTGCCCAAGCAGTATTTTGGGATAATATTTAATTTCATGTAGATATAAACTTTTGAGTCTACAGCAAAGCCCTTGTGTATGTTACAACAGTAGTCCCATGCTGTACACTGGTATTAAATGGAGATTAAAGCTGCGGTTATGCAGATTCTGGAGTCTCGCCCGCTAAATATTAAACTGTCCGAGGCCGTAAGAATAATGGAAGTTCTGACGCTGAGAAGTCTCGCCTTTTAATATGGAAATCTTGACCCGCTGTAGCAGTTTGGCTTAACTGGGCCTCTATTGTGTTAGTCAAATGAGCACTAACTGCTGTGGCTAAAAGGACCTCTTGTTCTGTTCCGGCGCCAGGTGGCCGAGCGAGACTACGGGCCACTCAGCAGGCAAACATGTCAGAGCGGCGTGACTGAGTCAGCAATATCATCTATGTACTGAGGGGAGGAGAGTGTGACTGTGAAGGTAACCGAACAGGAAAAACCTTCGAGTTAAAACAAGTCACTCGTGCGGAGAAATATGTGTGTGATGATGACTCAGACTGACAAATATGGCATGATTTATGTAATTAAAAGGGTCATGGATGAATGCATTACTATCAGCATAACAGCAGTCAAGGTCTTTTGATATACTCATGGTTACTACACTAATATGTTAACTCTTAAAAAGAAAAATTACAAGCCCCTTATTTTAAATGATAAAACCTTATTCATGCAAAGCCTCTCTATAAGATTTGTGTCATGTGAGTCAGTTTTGGCCAAATATAGCTGTGACAAGAGTAGGAAAGAGTGTTGAGTCAGGCCCGGGGTTGTGCAACAGCAGGGGAGATTTGTCACCTGGGTTTCTGATAGTCAAACATATTTCTATGAAGGAAATGACATCTTACCTAGTAAGAGCTGAAAAGCATAAAAGACAATCCCGTAGACACTGTTTGGCTGGTTCAGTGCACTGTCATTTCCAAAAATGGAGCCCAGGAGTCCGAATCCTCGACCCCATCTAAACCACAGAGAAGAAACATCAGCAAAAAAAAATAGTAACTATTAAAAAGCAATGAGTGGGACTAAAGGAGTGGAGAATAGATAAAAAGCACAGTTTAAAGCAATGAGACACACAGGTCAAATCATTTGAATAAAGCTGCTTTATGATGAGCAAATTAAAGTATTTCTGTGTTAGTGAACTAGAGCTGTAACTAATGATTATTTTCATCATTGATTAGTCTGCTGCTGAATATTTGATCAATGGCTTTGTCTACAAAATGTCACAAAACAGTCCAAAGTGGCGTCCACAGATGTTCAGTTTTGTCTGACCTATAAATGATATTCAGTTATTAATTAAATAAAAAATCACCACATTGAACAAGCTGAAAGCAGATAAAGTTGACAGTTGACTAATCGTTGCATCATCACCAGCCAGGTTGATAAATGGCAAACTAAACCCAATCTAGACCTATGAGGAGGAGGAGGAGGAGGAGGAGGAGGAAACGAATGCTGTAAAACAATGTGCATTTCTTCCATTATTTGACCTTGGTGTGACTGCAACAGAAAATCTTATTGACACAACTTGAGCAGCACGATTAAGGCCCTGGGTTGCCCCACCAAATTCTTCAGTGCATGTGACAGATGAAAGCCCCATAAAAGGTGATTCCTTTATTGAATTTGCCTTATTTTAAGAACTCTTTTAAAGTACTTGTCTCAAGAGAGCGGTATTTTAATGTGTCTGAGTTTCTGCGGTAAGACTGCTGGTGCCAGTGCCGATGTCGACCCTGCTCTCTCTCTCTCGTCCTCGCCCCGTTAACGCCGATCTTCTGTTCAACCGCTGACTTCTTTAAACCCTTGGCGTGCAACACATTAGATCTCACATTCCACTTTGTGTTTGTTTGGTGAAGGAAAGTGAGGCTTTTGCCCTGCAGTGAAACAGTATGAGATTCTATTTATTGCATGTTTCAACATCTTTTTTTTTTTTTTTTTTTTTTTAATGTGATGGTAGATACAGTATCTCCCTGAGAAAACCAAACAAGAGCTAGCACACTAAAAAAGATAAGAGAGGTGCAGTCATTTCGGCTTGATCAAAAGTAGCAGTTTCTCTCTGTCGTCTGGAATGTTTGGACGTATCCGACATGTACCGCTAAAATATCAACGTTTATTGCTCTGAAACTGTTTAACTGCTCTACCGTGGTAGAAACTTTCAGTGTGGTTTCATTTCTGTCTTTTTAATTGAAAGTGTTTGAATATACATTGATGTCTTTGTGTGTACTACTGTGCAGTTATCACTAATCATATGCTTAATTCTTCTTATCACATGTCCAAATAATTAGTGAACATTAGGATTGAGTTTTTCATGTGTCTTTTGAGGCCCTACAACAGGAGCACATGGATAAGAAGAGGGTTCAATAACTCAAGACTTTTCCTCTCATTCACTACAACAAGATGCCTCATTGTGTCACAAAGTAACAGTCTTAAGGGGCATGCAATAAAATATTTGGGAAGACTGATAGCCTGATAGCGCTTAATGCCTCCATCCAAGTATGTTAATATTTTAAAATAACTACAAAAAAGGGCAAGTTACATTTATTTCTTAGTGTGCTATACGTTTTAGCAATCTCATTTCATTTTCGACTTCGTGTGAGTTTGTTCCTCTCGTCTAATAAATTGTGTTTTTATAGCTGACAGTTAGGTTTTCCATTCATTACATCAGGCACCCTGGAATTTGTTTCAAGGCTTTATCTCAAACTGATAAGCATTTGAGAAAGCATGCACAGAGCACACATTTAAACGTACATAAATACAACACATTGCATCACTAAAGATAGAAGGGACTGAATGTATTTGTAGCTCTTGGATGGTGTTAGAGATGCGACTGCTGGACATCAAGATTGTTTAGAATGGAGCAGAATCTCCAGTGACAAAATTGTGACATCCAGTCCTTACAAATACATTTGGCGTACACATTGCGAAACACACACACACACACACACACACACACACACACATATATACACTAACAGCTGATGACTGACAGCAGTTTATTTTAAATGACAATGGCAAAGCTGTCCCTCACTCACTTACTCATATTACAATTGTATGTAATGAATCCTGGACAGGTTGCATTCCTGTTATGCTAAGCATGTGCTCAGGGCCAAGTCTGACTTATTGGGTGAGATCAGCTAGGTGGAGTTATTCACTGACAGTTACATTTTCCACAGTAAAGCCGGTATGGCAACTTAACAAGATTTGATTTCACACAGAGCTGTGATTTTTAAGAAGCAGCTTTGTCTGTGGAGCTGTCTGGCTGGTAACAGTATGTGTGTGATGGTGAGCAGCACTGACACTTTCAGGTACTGTGGCCAACACTGCTGCCACAGTCCCCTCCACTGTCCTCTGGAGCAGCTGTGCGCACTGTCCCTTTAGGTAACCAGGGTGGTGTAGGGTTTAACCCCTCGGACTAACAGAGAGCCGGTGACATTAGCACGGCAGCTAATGACAGCAGCATGACAGTTCCAGTTACTTTTTTGCTAAAGCTGTCAACAATAAACCAGGTAACCACCAAAACAAACACTTTAGCCATGACAGGCTTCATCCAACAGCAGCAGACACACACACATTCACAACAATAACGTTAGTCTCTACAAGCTAACTTTTGAGCTAAAGTTAAGGGTGAATAATAGTTACATGCACACAGAGGGCTGCTATAGTAATCGATTTACATCAGCAACCGATAATTTAACAGTGCTGATAGCTCTCTGTTGATAGCTTCCTGGCCAAGATGTACAACGTTAACAAATGGGTCGCGTTGGCTAATGGTTAGCAGTTAGCTTCACCGATGCTTTAAAGCTAATGATGTGCTTGTTAAATGAAAGCTATCACTTCAAGTCTATTAGACAGGTTGTTCAATCAGCAGCTTGCAGTTAGAGTTTGCAGTTAGCTTCAGCTGCCAGCACGCAGATGTATTGAGTGCATTTGACAGTAAAACCCGCGCAGCCCTTCCCTCTGCCACAATAGCAGAAAGCTTGACTGAGCTTCAGTGTCGGCGCTCTTTGCTGAATTCAAATTACCTTGAGCTGAAGACTTTTGAACAGCTGATGGAGCTGCTGACGTCGCACATAGCCTTATAACTCGGGTCCCGGGCCTTTTCCCTCTCGACGTGAAAAGCATAAAGAGACAGCAGTATGCCCAGCAGGCAAACTAGAAGCCTGGCTATTCTTTCCCACCGAGGGGTGGACACTCTCAGGACGGGCGCCGCCATCACTCTCTGGCCTAGCTGGAGACACGCATACATACGCAGCGAGCTCGCGAGACAGAGCTGAGACGTGGAAACGCGTCAGCACGCGCCACACCGAGGGCGGGACACAGAGCTGCTGAGCTGCAGAGGAGCAACAGTACATACTATAGGCTACATCATACTACACACTCTACATGCATAGCAGGGAGATTACTTTAAAAATGTAATAGGTTACAGATTACTAGTTATCTCCTTTAATAAGTAATGTAACTATTTCAATTATTTAATCAAAGTAATGTAACTTATTACATTTGATTACGTTACTCATTTTCTAACCAATGTTTGCAGCTGTGGGTAAGTGTAGCCTACCCATTAAGCACCAAAATCTAAGTTCAGGTGTTTTTCATGGATATTGACATGATATAAAAGGGAGATCATTTCTTATAAAGCAAGATTTATTTCTCAATTGAAAAATGTATTATAATGTGTTCATGTAGATTTTGGAACATAAAATAATATAATAATACAAATATATTTTATGAAAAAGTCAAAAGTCTGGCATGGGCTTAATTGGTACTGTGACACAATTGAAGTCCACTTGTGCTCCAAATAAGCCCACGCCATGATTTATTTACAAAATATAAAAATATATTGAATTAAAAATATTAAAAACAGCAATATGTATTCAGTAACATGTTAAATATTAAAAAAGAGAAAAAAAACCCTCCTGAGCAAAATCTTAAACTTCTGACTTCAGATGTAACCCGCTTTGTAAACAGCAATATTTTCATAAGTAACTATAATTTAATGAAACATATTTTCTCAGTAGCTGTAATAGATTACAGTTACATTTATTTTGGAATTAAATTATGTAATGCTGTTACAACTAGTTACTCCCCAACACAGATGGGTTCATATGATGAAACAATCCACACAACAAACTCAGCATGAATTTATAACATGGAATATGCAAGAACATAAACAAATGATCTGTTAATTAATAATACATACTTTATTGATTGATTGGTTTTATTTATGGATTATAAAATAACATATTCCTTTATTAGTATATTGTATATATACATTTATATTATTGCAGCAGCAAGTGGATAGTAAAAAAACAAAACAGAAAGACAGGAATAAAGAACAATAAATAATAAGTACACCATCTATAAAAAGATAATAGTAGTACAAAAATAAAGTAAAAAAATAGTAACATTATGTACAAGAGTAATATTGATGGTGAATGATAATATAACTGAGTTATATATTGTTATTGCAAGGATTTTAAAGCGGAAAAATAAATGTATATACTGTACATATATATTGCTGTGTTATATAATCAGAAACAGATATAAAATATGTGATATGTGACTTATTTCCAACATGGTCTCAAAATCACGAGGGAACTTTAAGCATCACAACAGCATCGTCCAGTACCCATTATAACTACATAACAATAGAATAAAATAAGATAAATAGTAAAATAGAAAAGGTTATATTATACATTGTGCAAAATTATAATAAAAGGATAAGTGTAACCCAAATGTTTGAGTGGCATATTAGTTGTGATTTGTGGATTCATCTCTATAAATGGATTGTACATTAGACTACATAGTATTCGCACTTTGTGCAATGTAAACCATTACCTTAACTTTATTAGATAGTATTTCCATAGCCAACATAAGCCACATTTCAGTTATTGAAGTGCCCTAAATTTAATATCTCACAAAACAATGACACATTAGTAATGCTGTTGTTACTACTTAGGCTTATTAAATAGTAAATGTTATTAAATTATTGTTATTAATGATATATTATTATTATTTACTAATGTAAAGTGTATTATAGGCTAAACTCTTTTTGTTGTTGTTGTTAATAATAATAATAATAATAATGATAATAAGTGTATTTTAGGCAAGCATCTTGACATGACTGAACAGTATACTCAGCAAATAGTATGATAGTTATGGTATAGTCTATTCTATTTTTATTTATTCAGTTATTGTTTTATATTTTAATTAGTCTATTTAGTTATTGTTTATAATTTACCCTTTAATTGTATTTTATCTTTTACTTACCTCATTGTTTTTGTTTTTTCTCCTAATACTTTAAATTCCCATCGGGATTAATAAAGTACTCTATCTATCTATCTATCTATCTATCTATCTATCTATCTATCTATCTATCTATCTATCTATCTATCCATCCATCCATCTATCTATCTATCTATCTATCTATCTATCTATCTATCTATCTAATACAGTCAGTTCAATAATGAATAGAACAAGTGATATAACATAGAAACAAACCATAATCCATTCGCTTTTTTCAAATAATAAAAACTATGAATAGAATAACTTTACTGAATTGAGTTTCATATTTTCACACTGCAGACTGCCCAGCTGCACAGCCATGATCACGTGACTTCGTGTATATAAACACAGGGTGACATCATCTGTTTACTTGCTCCGGAGCTTGTCTGGTAGAAACTGCTACACTTCGCTCCCAAATGGCGACAGACATGGAAAGATTTGTTTCTTTCGAAGAGGCATACTACGATCAGTATGACTACTACAACCTGGTTGAGTACCCTTGCCATGCTGGAGGTAAAGGCAGATCCAAGAGAGAGATCGAGCTGAACACAAACCGCCATTCCCCCTCCGGTCACGAGAGGAAAATAGCAGAAAAATATCACAACAGCGAGATTAAACGCAGGAGAACCAAGAGCTCGTCTTCTTGATGGCTTTCCTCGATGTGTACAGGTAATAATATGCTTTTTTTCTGCCTGGAAATATTCACCTACATGTTGAAAGTCCTATATGTAAACAATAGGCCTTTATGGCAGAATAATAAAACTACGTTCTGCTTGAATGTTTGCATAACTAGATCCTGCAACCTAGACAACGCCTGCCTTTGTGTCACACTCAGCTGCATTTTAATATATGCAGGAAAATTCGAGTTTGTTTTTCTTACTGGATTTGCAGAGTAAAGAATAGGATCAATCTGATAGAGCATGTGATCAAGTATTCCCCTTGTCTACCAACAGGCTGCTGTTTTTACAGCTGCCTACCACCTACTGTGTTTACATTTTGATACAATGGGACTGAGCTCCATTTTTGCACAGATGGAACAACTAATATGACCCACTTTTTTCCTTAAAGTTATTGTTACCCTAATTCAGGCCAGCATAGTTTAAAAAAAAATGAAGGCTAAAAACTACTGGATCAATTTTGATAATTGGTTAATCATTAATCATGAGTCATTTTAAGCAACAATGTGAATCATCACTGTTTCCAGCTTCTCAAATGTGAGGATTTTCTGCTTGTCTCTTTTCATTTTTATCGTAGATTGAATATATCTGGCTTTTTGACACTTGATCACACAAAACAAGCAACTGGAATATGTCGATTTAAGCCTTTGGAAACAGTGATGGACATAATGAACTTGTCACTGAACACTTTATTGACCAATTGATTAATTGAGCATATATCATGCTTATTTATCAGTGTTGAAAACAGCCCTTAGTGGCAGCCTTAAGAAAATAAATATTGTGCATAAACACTATTACAATCTTGATTAAATAGTTGAGTCAAACAAGTGGTTGAATTTGAACAGAAAATGCTGATGTAATGAGATGTGATGACCATTAACTTTCATTTTGATTTCCACACAGATCCAGATCTACGTTGGATTTCTGATGTTGACTGTGGCCAAGTGTTTTTGCCTTTCCTGACCCACGTGAATGATGTGAATGGGCCGTTGTGACATCGGGAATATGCCCAGTAATCAGTCACGAGACAGCTGTCCATTCCGTACTCTGCCCTGAAACAGGACCTGCTACTCTCAAATTACAGCTGTGCAAGAATAGTTTGTGTTATATAGGTATATAGGTCAGTGGTGTGTGCTTGTTAAATATATATCGACATAGATAGACATATATATATATAGTCATTTCTGTTGGTGCAAGAGATGTTGTACTGTATTTTAATTCAATAAAAAAAAGATGTTACTTAACTAACATGGATTGTTTTATTTCTATTGCTCAGACCTGTAAATAAAAACTATGTCTAGTTCATTATCTAGTTTAGTTTTTAATATAACTGATATAATTCTTGTTAACATATGCTGCTTTACAAGTTGTATTTTTATAGTTTGTGTAAAAATAGCACCTTACCATTCTCATTTCCTTCAGTAGATCAGTGGTGCCAGCTTTCTTCCTGCTTTCTATGAATTCTCTTTCCTGTTGGTGTCAAGTGTTTTGTCTGGGGGGGAGGGGGAGGGCTTGCTGTTTCCCTTTTAATCCCAGAGGAGTGACATGCACATCCATACACTAAGGCCAAGGGGCAGTTTACTGATATGAGCCATTTGGGTTTTAACTTGACTTAACTGTGACACTAACTGCAATCCACCCTAGCCTTCACTCATCTATTTAGGCAGTAGATGAATGTATAATAAAGAATTACTCAAAACCCTTTATGCACCTCATGCATTCCAAAATCAACTGGTACTTACGTCCTTATGACGTGGAAGTACCCAAATGTTTACTTGTTTGGATGGTGATTGCCTTCATCCTCTCTGACATACTGGATAAAACAACAATAACCCTACCTGTATATGAGAAGGATTAACAGTGTAACAAATCCTTGTTAAAAGATGAAACCTCCCCACAATCTTTGCATATTTCAATGGAAGCTGTCATTTTATGAAGTATTATTAAAAGCTTCTTGTGGAACGGATTGAAACTGATTAAAACCTAAATGATGAAAGATTAGTCTTATAACATCCGTGTTTTGTTTTAGTGACTTTTATTTTTATGCTTTTGCTGAATTTATCTGCTTTTATTTTGAAAGAAGGGTTATCCGGAAGTGGTATTACGCCTTTTCCTGTATTCCACACGTGTGAATTAGAAAACAACTGTATACCTGGTTAATTCTTGTTACCTATAAGATGCAGCTCTGCAGCGTGTGCGCCGAACAGACACCAAAATACAGATGTCCGGCCTGCAAAATCAGATAGTAAGTGACGTTAGCTTTCTGTCTGCTGGATAGTTAGCTTCCGGTTTGTTTGGCTAGTTCTTATGGTGCTACTCGTTAGTTAAAACAGTTATATGAGCATGAAGAATCCACACACAGTGGTTAATATCTTGGTAGACGACTTTCCACAGCTTTGGCTGACCAATAAATGTGTAAGACTCAATGAAAAAGTATAATATAGAATAATGATAGGCGATAAAGCTAAACTACGACTAATCACAACTACAACATAACGTTACATATTCATGTGTAACGCGACAGTGGCTTTACAACATGCATACAACAACATACAACAAGGTAACGTTTCCAACTAAATTTGAAAAATAAGAATATTTCGAACCGATTTATACACATGCGTTAAAGGACCATTGTGTAGGATTCAGTGGCATCTAGTGGTGAGGTTGTAGATTGCAACCAAGTTAATAGCCCTCCTTTCAGCCTCCCCTGTGTGTTGTAGAGCATACGAAAAACACATATGGCGTTTTTCCATTATGCAGTTCTAGCACTACTTAGCCGACTCAACTCAACTCCTCTTGGTTTGGTACCAGGTACTTCATAGTACCTCCGCAATGTGGGCGGGGTCCTCATAGCACATCTCACATCTCTCGTCTGCCACCACACACAGGAACATGTTTGCACCTCGTCAAAGGACCATGGTGTAGTTTTGTGCATAGGAGCCACATTAACTCGCATGAAACTTGCTGTAACTTTATGTTGCCGTTATTTAAAAATGGCAGGTTTTGATTCTTGTGTGGGACTGCGCGCTCATGCCACTCTCTAACCTTGCCAGAGCAGGTACTAAAACAGTACCAGGTACTATCCCTTATGGAAAAGCAAAAATGTCGAGTCAAGCTGAGTAGTGCTAGAACTGTATAATGGAAAAGCCCCAAAAAGGTGTATGGTTTGTCTTTTCATGACATGACATGGTGGCTTGCATGGAAGAAGTAAATGCTAGATGGGACAGGCCAAATTGACTACTACTTGTGAATGTGGTTACAGTCTGGTTTAGGTTAAGGTAAGCTTAACCTAAACCAGACTGTAAACCTATGAGATTTGTACACTAACCTTAATAAGGTATTTGTAAATGCCACAAAATACACACTGCAAAACACCCTCTCAAAGGAAATAAATACACTTTGAGATTTTAGCAGGTCCGAAAGGTAAAGGTGGCACAGAGATACTGGACTTCAAACTATACCTTTTAAATTAAAATGGATGAGTTCTTTTGGTGTTTCATGCCATAAAATATTTTTAGAATAACAGGAAGCCTGCAGTTTATATTACTACGTATTAATGATGAAACACAATTACCACAATCTCATCAACAGGCTCTTATTGCAGCAAAATAATCTAAATGATCCATATGTTATCTCCCCATTAAGCTATTATGTAGACTTATATATGTACATAACATAAAGTGTCACATCCACTTTACTTATGATGCCTAATTGTTTTCTGTATCAATGTCACACATATCTAATTGCTTACTAATAGATGGAATTGCTTATTTAAACATGTATAAACACATTACTGATGTCAATGTGTTGTACCTTGATTCAGCCAGTATTTGTATGTATAAGATAAATGAATCATGTTTTTCTGTTGTAGTTGTTCACTTGGCTGCTACAAGAAGCACAAAGGTAAATGAGCTTGATCTCAGTGTTTAACTGTTATAGTTGTGTGATGTTTAAACAAAGCTGTGATCATACAATATTACACTGCTCATCATCCACTGATCCACCATCAAATTTCTCTCCATAGACACTTGCCTTCCTGCTCAACAGCTCCCACACACTGCTGAAGCTTCTGAAGTGAAGCCTGCTCTAAATGCTGGTATGTTGTTCTTGCTCTCATTATTTCTGTGTTTTCTTATTGTGAACAATTGCTGTTTATAGAAAAATGACAAAATACTTGTTTTAATCTGGATTTCACTTTCTTACACTGAGCTAGAGTGTGAGGACGAGTTTAACTTTTGAATTGGTGGAAAATAGTACTTCGGTGTCAAAATTGTGTCCAATTATATTCAAATGTGTATCTAGCCAGGATTAAATTGCAGAACATATCATGTTAAATACAGCTGTATGGCATTAGAAGCAGAGATTGAATGACCACCAGAATTCAGCCTTCATGATTTTCTGTTGCTCTGTGTGAAAAGAGCTTTTCACAGGCTGTGGCTCTACCTCCTGAGCCACAGCCGGTCGTCCTCCAATTGGAAGATTGGTGGTTCGATTCCCGTCTCCTCCAGTCCACATGTCGATGTTTCCTTGGGCAAGACACTTAACCCCAAATTGCTCCCGTTGCTGTGCCAACTGTGTATGAATGTGAATGAATGGTTAGATTCCCCTAATGAGCAGGTTGGCACCATGCGTGGTAGCTCCTGCCATCAGTGTATGAATGTGTGTGAATGGGTGAATGACATGTAATGTAAAGCACTTTGAGTGGTCACAAAGACTAGAAAGGCGCTATATAAGTACAGTCCATTCAATTTACCATTTTTGCTTTACTGTCTCTGCAGAGCCGTGGAGTGTTGAAGATCTTCTGCATGAGGATGACATCACCGACAAGGTGCCTCTGCAGAGACTCCAGCTGTTAGGTATTAATTAACCTTTGACAGCACCCCGCATCCAATTTCTCTTTACCCAACACAAATTAAGTTTTCAAAAAAAGTCAGCTGTAGGTCATTACTTTCTCTTTTTTTTCAGGTCAATCAAAAGAGCTCAGAGATCTTCTTTGCAACCCACATCTGAGGCAGTTATTACAGTCCATTGACAGCTCAGACACGAAAGAGGACGCGATGAGGGCTGCCATGCATGAGCCTCTGTTTGGCGAGTTTTCAGATCAGTGTTTGAAAATTGTAGAAAATCAAGCAGAATCAGTGACAAATGGTGATTTGTAAAACAGGTTGTTTTTTTTTTGGGGGGGGGGGGGGTGTACATTTTTAAATATAAAATGTCTTGGAATAGGCCACATTGTGCCTCACCTATTATATAATTACTGTCATTTCTGTTGATTTAACCTCCACTCCTGTGCCTCATCATGTTACAGTATGTGTGTATATATAGTGTTGAAATAAATACTTACAACATCAATTCCTGAGTGGTGACAGTGTTGTCAAACAGCTGATCACATGCAAAGTTTGAGTTGCAGTTAAAATTTCAACAAGCTTTTAATAAAGTGACATTTATTTCAACCCAACATGTCAGTTAAATATCGACACACTTCAAGTTTGTGTACACTGATCCCCAATGTTAACACAGACAATAACAGTTGGTTAAAGTATACAGATTGCAAATGATATACAGTCATAATGTCCCTGACACACATTTACATATAGTGGTGAAAAAAAGAATTATCCAGCAAGTAAATGAAGATATGCTACGAGTCATCAAAGCTGGTCCCTGTGGATAATATGATGAATGAAAAGCTAGGAGAGTAAATATCAGTGGTAAGCATATATGAGGTATTGCTCGACATGCAGCATCGTTTTTAATATTTAAAGTATGAACATCAAAGCTTTATAGCTATACAAACAACAAAATGAGTGTTGCCATAGAACACTGTACCATGAAAAGACTTTGGTATGTTACATAGTACACTGCTTTGGATTGCAGCTGATTAGCATAGAAAAAGGATGTGCATATTATATTGATCAAACAAAAAGCAGCAGTTTGAACAAACCTGTGTTCCCCTTTTCCCTGTTTTACATCAGTAATGCTTGTTTTTGACTCTGCATCCATCTGTTGCAGTTGTTTGCAGATGTGTGGTTTTAATGTGCAATATGCGCTTTACATGTGCAATACTTAATGACTTACCTCTCCCAGCATAAACCACACTCAACATGAATGCTAGATGATGTGTTGACATCTTCAAATGAATCAGCAGTGTGTTTTTACACATAAACAATCACGGTTAAATAAATACATGTACTAACAGCTCATTCTGTGATTAGAGTAGATTTTAAGGAAGGCACTTGTCAGAGGCCCAATACTTCTATCAAACAGTCAAATGTTCCAAAAAGGCAACAATTAGACAAAAACCTTCCGCCCTGTCTTTTTAAAAAGGTGCTGAGATTGTGCCATAATTCTAGTTCTCCAGATACAAAAGATAAAAAATTTCCATTTGTCATGCAGCGATCATGACTCACATCTCACTCATGGTTTTCTGTTAATGGGACACATGACACATATTCTAAAAAATGGTGGACAAAATTATATCTGCTCCATCTCTAATGTAGAGGGGCAATGGACAGACTAATGACTTTAAATTTGAGATGATTGAGTCTCTGTGGCCTAAATAAGGTCAAGTTCAGAGTACACTGCATTATCTCACCTGACCTCCTGACACTGACATTATTATACAAGGATGCAGGTGATTGCATCCTTGTATAATACAGCTTAAGACAAACTTTGGCACCCTTAAAGTCAATTTGAGATGTAAATGATCATTTTAAAGTTAGATGCAACAACATGATACATAACGATGCATCAGTTCCCTCGGTGTCAGATTGTAGACGGGCGGCTGCTTCACTGCTAAAGCAACTCTGTGTCAAATGATCCTTTATCCAGCTCCATGAAATCAGGCTTTAGTGTTATCCAAAGAGAGAACTCTTATAAAGTTTTCTCTAGCAGGATCTCATTGAACCCTGTCACTTCTGTCTTCTTCCCTGGCTTTCTATCAGCATAGAGAAGTGGAGATCGCTGACAGTGCAGCTTTACGGATCCCTGAGTAGAAAAGGCAGAAAAAAAAGAATGTCAAGAGAACAATCTTAAAAACACTCAGCTGAAAAAATCATTCAGGAGATATAGCAGAACTAGTGTGGACGTGCTCTCACCTTGGGTTGAGCCCGTATGGAGGCCACCCCCTGTGTGTACTGGTTGGTCTCCACCTTGTACTCCCCTTTCCTGGAGGGCAGGTTAAGGGAGGCCATGACAGACATCATCTTCTGGAAACCAGTGGCCGTCAGAGACACAGTAATGGAAGGGGCAGAGGCCAGAGCCAGCCCCATGGGCCACCCTCGCACTGTGACGGGCTCCGGGATGCTGGAGAGCTGCACCGAGCCCCGCTCCCTGATAACAGGATTCAATGGGGGTATCTCCTCCTCCTCCACCATGTCCTTTGCGTCGTCCAGTTCTGCCTCGGCCAAGGATTTCAATAGAGCCTGCAACCAAAACAAAACAGTCATTTACACATTATTCATATAAATTCATATTAGTCACAACTCCTTATGAAATGTCTCCAAATCTCACCGTCCACTTCCTCCAGGTGCTTTGGATGACTGACGCTGCTTTGTTCCATCTCTTGACCTGCTTCCTGACGAGCCAAGACCGCACAGCTGCAGGAAGCATAACACACATTCAACATCAAACCAAGACGTGCATTCCGCAGATTAGCACAGTTTGAAACAATGTAGAGAGAAATATTAACATATTCCCATTTAGAAGGAAGTATGAAAAGAACATCTGTCATCAACAGTTAATCAGATGAGCTGTGATTGTGCTTGACAGCTTTTGTTGCTTCTGAAGGGGATAAACAGTGTCTGCCAGCAAATAGTGTGTACAGACTCTGCCAGCTGAATCCTGTTGGCCAGACAGTCAGGTCAATGCCAGCACACTCACACAGTGGCAGCCAGGGCACAGAGCTGTGCTTATCAGACTCACCGGGGCATTAAGAGTTTACCTGCTTGGATCAGAGTGGCAGACTGCTGTCGGACATGGCGTCTGTGTCGCTGGTATCTCAGCCAGCAGCACTGAATGGAAAAGGCACACTGAGAGAGGATCTTCCCCCTCTGATCTTCCAGCAAATCTAGCTGTGGGACAGAGCCAGGCAGGTCAGTACTCCAGAAAAAGACCAGACTCCTGATAAGTAATTAAACATTTACAGCCCTGCTAAGCACAATGCGACCAGACTAAGTTATACACACAAACACTTTAAATTAGGAGTGTGAGAATGCATGAGTGTATAAATATCTGACCATCAACTGGGTGAGGAAAACTTTAGTCCTTCCACAGTGCACCAATGAACTCTGTTTTTCAAAAGTTTGGTTTTGTAACACCATCCTGAGGAGCTCCTCCACCTCTTGTGAAGCATCAACGCTGTCGGCTTCCGCGTCTGAGACAGAAAGACAATCAGGACATAGACAGAGTTAATGATGAGTCATATAATTCAAGCAAAGGCTGAGCCACAATCCAACTACAGAGATTCAGTTTTACCACACCGTGTTTGTTTGACCGTTTGTCAGCGTGAGAAATCCATTAGGATCAACAACACAGCTTCCACACACACCAATATGATTACTGTGAATTCATCACATCATTGAAACATGCACGTGCATATGAATACAGAGAGAATATGAATACAAGATGTGAAGAGTTCTAACAAAATATTGACAGCACTCAGGATTAGTGAGCCGGTTCCTTGAGCATAAAAAGCAACAGAAAAGTGAGTTAAGACAAATATTATAGTTCAAGCATGCAGTGATAAAAAAGTAAGTAGAGAAACATGAAGGAAAAGCTCCGGGAGTCAGACATGCAGTCAGACATGCACGCATTTACCTGGAAAGTTCATAAGAAGTTGCAATTTTTGTTAGAAATTCCAGTTTTTAAACACCAAATTGAAAAGTTCCCAAGGAGAGCAGAGAGCTGAGGAGCAGATTTACTAAGAGGACTAGTGTAGTAAAAGGAGAATAAACCAGCAGACCTAAAGAGAGGAAATAAAATCAGTGTTTGCCCCACAGGAAACATGCCAAATTTGACGTCAAATAGATCCAGCAACAAACTTGTACTTACCAACACTAGGAGTCCCTGAGTTGAGCCTTGAGTATTTCGATCGAATCAGTCCATAACGTTGAATGAAGCTTTTGAAAGAAATTCTGCACAAAAGGAAATGACAAGTTCTATGAAACCGGAGAGAAATGCAGCAATAAATGAAGAATTAAGCAAAGGGAAGATATTTCACCTTATTGGAAAGCCAGCAGCACTGATATGTATGGTCTCCACAATCCCACAGGCCTCCAACTGCATGATCACCTGACAACAGACAAGAAATATCCTCATTACATGTAAGGTCTTTCTCTTTTGTGGACACAGAATATATAATAATAACTCCACCAGATTAAAAATGGGGAACATCTACCTCCTCCTTCTTGAAGGTCAGCGGCTTGCAGTCTGGGTTTGGTTTGATGCAGCGTGTGTAGTGAGGAGTGGTGTTGTGCAGGATTTTCATCAGGCTCTCCAGAGAGTTCTACAATAGGGACATCAACATCATCAATGCCAAGATTCCCAGGAGGAACTCTACATGCCCCAACAAGCTGCTGTAACCAAAATTATAAAGGCACCTTAAACTTTGAGACCACAGTGACTTTGCTGAGCCCTTTTGTAGGTGAGTTGTCAGATTCCTTGTCAGCGAAGATCTGCTGGAGCAGGGGGTTGTCGGCCTTCTGAAGCAGACCAATGAGCTCTGGCGGCACCGGGTCCTGGAACATAACATCCAGCAGATGGTGAGTGGGTGAATCTGCGTATCAGCTGTTCTGAAGTTTAAAAGGCTTTTCTTACGCACCTTGTTTTTCTCCACCATGCCCTGGATCTGGTAGTTGACTTTGCCGGCGTAATGGGCCACGGTAAAGTGTGGTTCCTTGCTGAACTTATCCCAGCTGATGTTAGCGTTATCACAGAGATCCTTCTCTAAACGGATCCTGAACGTCTGGGCGTCTGAGGCGCGATTAAGTCGACTCTCCTACAGGACAGAAGGGTGAAAAGTTGATGATCCGCTGAGTGGATTTAATAATGAATGAATCAATGTATGTGTTAAGCAAGAAAATGACCAGCATACCTCATTAAGAAGAGAAAACACACTGATGGGGCTGCCCTCTAGGAGGTCCAGACAGCTTTGGTTGTCTTGGTATTTGACAAAGGACCACTCCAACCCCTCTGACACATATTCCTCCTGGGAGAAGTAACATATAAACATACAGTCAAGTACAAAGTCTGTTTTTAACATCACAGGGAAGGAAGGAGATTTCATAAACACTAAAGTCTAAAGTCTGGGAACTTGGGAAGTCTTCACAGGAAACAGAAAACCAATAGACGCTACCTGCTGAGCTCTGAGATAATGGGCCACAAAGTGCTGCTGGAGTTTCTCGTTGGCGTAGTTGATGCACAGCTGCTCCAGGTTATTGATCTGGAAACACTCAAACCCGTACACGTCTAGAACTCCTGGAGATCACAGAGATGAGCGTTAGTAATCTTCTGTACTGCTCTGGCAATATAGATTTCTGATATGTCATACCAATAAAGCTTATTTGAATTTGATGAGTTTCTGTGTGTGACTTTATAAAAAAGAGGCTGTTAACAGATATGAAGGGCTGCAACGAATGAATTTTATTATGAGTTTATCTGCTGATTATTTTCTCAACTGAGATGAAATATTTTTTTTATAATAGTCATTCCCAATGTTTTTAAGCCCACAGCAACAGCTTGTTTTCATGTTTTGTTAGAACAGTCCAGAACCAGAAGAAGATATCCAAGTGACTGTTATACATGTCAATGAAAAAGCCAGAACCAGAGACTGTTTGGGATTTTTGCTGGTAGAATGGCTGAAATTATTATCACTTAATAAATCAGTTGCAGATTTATTTTCTGTAAACTCATCAGTGAATGGACTAATCGTTGCAGCTCTGCAGGTGTTCAGTGTGGTGAAAGAAAAGAATTCTTGTACCTATGAAGTTGCACCAGGTGGATTGGTCAGCACATATGCTGTTGTTGATGAATGTAACCAGCCACTCAAATAATCTGTAGGGGAAAAAAGGCAGAAAACACACACTTAATCCAAAAGATGGAGACTTTATAAGTAATAAACAGTGATAAACAGACATGTCTCCCTCTCTGTGTACTGTAAACAAAAAAGGTATGATGGTTTCACATTTAAGTGTTTAATGATAACAGTCTTTGTACACGCAACAAAAACAAGCTCCAGCAGACCAGTAGAGCCCAACCAATATATTGGTCAGCCAATATTGACCTATCACAGATATATCGGTAACGATGAATACGTGCCAATAATTGATTTATTTTTCATTAATTTTATAGGCAGCATTTTCTGTATATTTCATCATTTTTCTTAATTCAAGTTTAATATATACTTTTTTTTTTTTGGGGGGGGGGGGGGGGTTGTATTATTTTTTTTAATTCATGGCTAATTATAATTATTGTATAAAATGCACTGAAACAGTAATCATCACTGGGAATTAAAGAAAGTTTATGTTAAAATGTTCAATATCATGGCCATGTCACAAGTGTTTATTAACTAAAACTTGAGGGATCATTACAAAAAATAATAAATACAAATTTTAATGTGTGTTTATGTATATATTTTGTACATTAGATTATCAGCCAATATATCGATATTGGAAAAACATTTCTCCCTCTATCTGTACTGGCATCAGCCTGTAAAATCTAGCGTCAGTCGGGCCCCAACAAAGAGCACTTTTTCCACGCAATATCATCCCAATCTGACAAGCTGATGTGTTATTTGTTCCTTGTTCTTACTGTGCGTAGATGGTCTTTGCCAGACAGTCTCTCCTCACGCTGCACTCGGCCTGGGAGCAGGGCTTGAGCACACTTTGCTTCCCAGCTTTCAGCATCCTCACAGTTAAACAGGACTGCAGCTCTTCAGCAGAAACGAGCAGCAGCTCAGCAGCCCTCTGCATGGACTCTAATGGGGCAGAGTGATGTCATGGAATTTAGCATGACACACAGAAGTACAACCTGGATGACATATTACACAAATCCCTTGATCGTTTATGTCAGCCAGACATTTCTGATCACAGAGATTTCAAGCACTCAGACAGAGGATCGGATTTGAACGCTTCAAACTAAATCGCATCCAATACCTTTCGACTGTTCCTCCAGGTTACACAGGTGTGATTCGTCCGCTGAAGAGCAGAAATTCACATTCCCCAGCTGCAGAATCCCTGCTAATATCTGTAATACATCACAGCATGAACAGAGGAAATTAAAGGCTCTACTCAGAAAGAAAGAATAACACAAAACTGAATTAAAAGTTGATGATTTACACCTTACCCTGAATATTTGCCTCTGCCTTTCTGTATTAATGCCCAGATGAACCATCGCCTCGACTGTCTCCTGGAAACAATCCTCTATAAAACATTCAACAAACAGTTTTTATGTGTCAGAATAACAAATAAAATCTATACAAAGAAATGATAAAAAGTACAAAATGCACATAATAAATAAGGACTGACCCTCAACAGTTTTGTCAACATTTGGCAGCCACGCAAAATGTTGACCATGTGGCATCATCCACTCCTTTTTCTGCTCATCTGTGGCTCCTTTCATCATCTGAAAAAACAACACACACAGCATTAAGCTCTGTGGGAATGTTAACATGAAAAAGAAATACTTCATGTTCATCATTTATTGGTGCTTTTCATGAACTAAGAAAAATAACTTTTTTCAGCTTTACGGAAATGCTTTTTTTTCATATAATTCAATGGGTTTTTTAAAACAGGATTTCTTATAAATATCCTATGAATATACACTTAAAAATAATTAAAAATCACCAAATTTCAAGATATGCATTTTTCACTGGACTGGGTCTGTTAACTCACCTGGTAAAAGATGTGAAAGTTCCTCTCATTAGCCAGCTGGCAGGCCACCCTGGTCTTCTCCAGCAAATAGGTTTGCACAGACGCTCCCACTAACATCTGACACCTTCATGTCAAAAAAACATGTTGAACGGTTTAAACTGACCTACATATGCTGCAGTCTGCTTTATGAAAGTGAGCTGATGGTCTCATGTAAAGATGAAGGCAGTGAGTCAGTTGTTAGTACCTGTCTAGCTGGAGCTGGATGTACTTTCCAAAGCGACTGCTGTTGTTGTTTCGTAGCGTGCAGGCGTTGCCTACATGAAAGGTTGAAATTTAGATTCAGTGACTGTCCATAGTAGCTTTTTTTTTACAAGACGCCAGCTGTTAGTTCTCTTACCAAAAGCTTCCATGATGGGGTTGGAGTCCAGCACTCTCTTCTCTATCCTCTCCACGGTGCCCTGACTCTTCACCACCGAGGAAGAGGCTGCCACAGTGGCGTAGTACTTCATCAGGCACCGAGACGTCCATGTCTGTAAAGAAACAAATCCTTCATACACAGCTAAGAAGTATACTTCAACCTGACAAAACTAACCATTAGTCAACTAAAGATGCTTTCTACCCATCATAAAACTCATTTTACAGATTGTTTTCCACATCTTCTCCTATAGGCCAGAGTTCAGTGCATTCAGAGCAGCAAATGAACTGGCTTCACATTGAATAGCTTCGTTATTACATCAGTCAGTGAAGTGCAGACAGATGCAAACATCAAAACTGCCCTCAAGACCCTCTCCAGGCATGTTTTAAGACATACAATATAATAACATTCTGCTAATAGTTTGTGAGTAATATGGTTTTTCCATATCACACTTGTGAAAGTTTTATATCTTTCATTATCTATATACTTGATTTGTTTATAATATCTAGTATCCTTTATTAACTGCATTATCCTCATTTTAATTGTTTTCATTTATCTTGTATCTTATTATTTTATCATACTCAACATCATTGTAAATTGGGGCCGACCCTGATGGAGTTTAAATAAAGGTTATAATTATATATACTGGATGCCGATTGGCTTCCAAGCTCTTGATGTCACATATAATGCTCGTAGGTACATGTGTTAGACTTGGATTAAAGGTGAAGCCAGAGAAACCTTAAACACACATTTTTGAGTTGAAGGGGACTTTAAGACTTTGCACTGAGCAAAGAATAATAATGAACACTGTTTTGTTAATAAATACAGTTTGTAATTATAATGTCCAGGGCATGAATCACATGAACGACTAAACTGACATGAGGAAACTAATAAAGCAGGTTAACGTTAATTATATTCTCATGTTACCTTTCCTGCACCGCTCTCACCGCTGACCACCAAAGACTGGTTCACTGGCTCCACCTGACCCTGCACATTCCTGTAGGCTTCTTCTGCCACAATAAAAATATGTGGTTTGGACTCCTGTTGACAAAAATATACAGATCTATTAATATGCTGATAATTTCCCAGCTGCAGGTAGAAGTACATGACTGAGTTTGACAAAACAGGATAGACAAGGAACTACAGGATTCATGTTTGAAGTAGTTAAACTGAGCAGAAAACAGCTTGGTTGACATGTTCTACACGTGTTCAGACATACTCATGAAATATTCATCCTTACTGACTTGTTGACATACTTTTTTTTTTAAAGATCTGCATGAATTGCACCACTACACAGTCCTACAGAGAAATATACATGTTAGCTGAATTACAGTGATAGATTGTTGTTATAAATACCTGGGGCTGAGGAGCGCAGTGATACTCCTTCATCACATCCAGAGAGTAGAGGTCCGGTATGGGCTGGAAGGGGTTCAGAGCCACCAAAGTGCAGCCAGCATTGGTGTAAAACACCTTCACGCTGTACCTGGCCTGCAGGCATTTCAACACTGTCAAAGAAAAACATTAAAACATCATTAAGTAGATATTTACAGATAACTGGATTAAAAATTAAATATCACTGACGGAAGGTCAAAAAGATGAAATAATCAAATTAGGTTATTATTATTCTCTTAGTGAGGTGATGCCGAATCACAGTTAGCAATATAATCATTGTCTAAACCTAGATGTCAAGCAACATTATGAACAACACAATGATAGACAACAAGATGACTACATTTATCTGACCTGAATGGATTCTTTTGGCCACACACCACAAACTAGTAGTGCTTCTAAAACCGTTTGATGTAGATGTAACATAATTATCTCTATAAAAAAAAAATCAGAAAGCTTTGGAGCAAAAACTCCTCCATGCTGACCGCCCTGACCTATGCTGTTAATAAGTTTGATTTTCTCCCTCAGGCTGAAACTAAAAGTGACACTGATCTTTCCTTACATAACACTTCTGACACTGCATTTTTATGTCAAGAAATGTTTAAACAATGATCAGTTAAAATGTTGCACATATTGTAGGTACCCTTAAATATATTATGAAAGAATCTGAGGCTGGACATTGCTGTTTTTAGGGGCATTCAGCAAAAAAAATCATGTCCTTGGTTCTGCAACTTGAGTGAAACTTGTTCCCTATCATGGTGGCAGCACAGCAGCCATTAATGCATTAATGCTGTGTTTATCAACCCACACAGATTTTATCTTAACTTAACGTGGGTAAACAATACAGAGAAAATGCCAAACCAAGGTGACACAAGCTGGGAAACACTGTGGCTGTAAATACAGACAGTTTATGCAACAAATCAAACCCTCATTGACATACAATGATAGATGTATGACATCTGCATACTTTGTTGACCATCAGATATTATCACCATCATCTCCAGTGACGTTGTAGCCCTACTCGTTACCTGTCGTCGGGGTCACTGGGTTAACTTTGGTGAGGTCGTCATAGGTGTGGAGTTGGTCCTCGTTGGTGAGGAAGGCCTGGAGTTCTCCTTCCAGTGAGTCATTGAGCGGCCGATCAGGTGAACAGGCTTTCTGGACAAATCCTTTCACCTGTGGGGATGGGGCAAAATGCGAGGTGACGCACATAGAGAGGACAGTGTGTCTGGAGGAATTAATCTGCATCTTGTAAATAATGCAAATTAAATACAAGGAGGATACAATAAGGAAAATAACAAAAGCCAGGGATAGGAGATATATATTTTACTACTATGAAACGCCCCAAAATGTTCGAGCTCAGCAATTAAATGTCAACTTTTTATTCTTGACTTTGCTGTCAAACATCACAAATCAGATTACATATGTAAATCAGGCATTAATTCTCACATTGTATGATATATTCATGGATGCATTGGTTTACTTCAGAGGCCTACAGTCTTATTAGGTAACTGTTCCCTGCATTTTTGCAGAGTCACTTCTTGCTGAATGTGTCATGTGTAATCCATACAATCCACGACAATCACTTCAGCCTGATAAATGGAAGTCTGCTTTATCCCGCCACAATCACGTGGCCTGTACCTGCAGCCTGCTGGAGGACTGTCAACAGACTGAGGTACTAAATTTGTGCAGACAGATTTAATCCAATACCAGGTAGCCTACATCTCATCATTCTGTAAAGCCAATTAAACCATGTTTATATTCTTGATGCCATTAATTTAATACCTAATGGTACTTAATAACATCCTGCATACACAATACATGATGACATACATAAATTACATGTAATTGGCATTGCTAGTGCATACAATTAACAATATAAAGTCACATGTTAATGCAGTATGGCTTAAGAACAAAACAATACATGAGAAAGGTGATTTCTGAAGATATTGGTCACCTCTTTGAGTAGCCCTGGGATGTTGTCATACTAAATTCAAGTCAATAATCTGGTAATTTAGTGACTGCTGTTGTTTATACTGGCAAACTGACAACAACCTAAGATATTATTTAGCTATTTAGAGCCAGTGGTATATACACAGTGTTATAGCAGTCTGTGTATACCGTGTCTCTATGTTATAATTAACTGATAATAACCGGCTGCTTGGAGCACATTTACACGAACAACAGCAGCACGTATTGTTAACGGTCACCAATTTACCTTCATAATACATTACAAAGGTTTGAATAAGGACCAGCCTATCAGGGCTGAGAGCCGACACAGATTGATAAGGGTTTTCTACGTTAAGTTTAACTTTAAACACTGAAGTTTACATTTTACAAAGCAAAGAGGGAAACCTCTGCTCGGTGTCCTCACTTACCGTCGCCCCTCCATGGCTGTGTCCCACTCCAACGTTACGTTGGTCGGTCGCAGAAGTCATTGATTTTACCGTTACAGTCAGCCTGTCTGTCTTAAAACTCAGCTTTGATAAAAACAATATATAACTCTAATAAAAACGTTGTTTCATGATTCTACCCTTCAGTTACTGTCAACTTTTTTCCATTACTGTCAGGAATTCCACAAGGACAACCTCCCAACCGCCTGCTCCCTGTTCAACTGCCTCCCATCCTAGGAAGGTGAATTCAACACCCGCCCAACTCTGCCTCTGATTGGCAAGTACTCGTTGCCTGCGGTGGTTGGGTGGTTACGTTTAAGTATGAGGAATGAGATTGGTCAGATTAAGTTAAGAATGTCAGGGTAAGCCAATCAGAGGCAGACTAGGGCGGGTAACGACTTCGCCGTCCTAGGAAAAAAACTGTCTCCCAAACACATGCCCAAACAGCTTCCAAACTCCCGAACCACACTCACTCCCGCCCTCTTCCTGATGATTCACGGCACTGGTCAACCATAGGTTGTTATTTATACGGTTAAAGTTTGCCCTGAAATCACCATGGAATATTTTCAATGTTAAATTTGCCACTTAACTTGATTTAAAGTACGACGCTTCTCATTCACAAGACTCCAAGTTTTCGGGTTTACCCTTTCAAAGTGACTATTGATGGC
This sequence comes from Scomber japonicus, assembly GCF_027409825.1. NCBI lineage: Eukaryota > Metazoa > Chordata > Actinopteri > Scombriformes > Scombridae > Scomber > Scomber japonicus. The sequence continues at coordinate 24,129,720 of NC_070590.1, read as the reverse complement.
AGAAGATGGCGTTGTTCAGTCATTTTCAACAAACGAAACAAATGGGGGGAAGAATACATTGAAAACTTTGACTTATAACTCTATAATGAGATACTCTTTAATTAACTGATTAACTATATTCACTTACTACTCTTATTAATGGTAAACTGAGTTTTAGTCATAGGTTTTAGTCTTATAGCTATTTCTGTGTTTTCTGTGGACCTTGAGCTCAGTATAAAGAAGTCTCAAGAAACCAGTACTCCTAAATGATAGAGGACATCACAGAGTATTACAACCCTAAATTTCATTTTGTCATTTTAAATGTAGCGTTTATTTTTTTATTTTTTGGGCCCTAAACCTGACACAGTGACATGAAATGGTACTCAGTTTCATGCTATTTTTGCCTATTTGTTTCCGTCCTTTTTCAGTGTTTTTCCCCAATTCCGCACATTAATAATCACAGGGTCAGTTGTAAAATAAAATATAGCTATACTGTATAAATAATACGCATATTAATAATATTCAAATAATATTTTTCCACAATACTTTCAATAAGGAAAAATCTGATGTCCAGATTAGTCGGAAGTTGTTAGAAATCCGAGCACGTTTGAATGCGACATGTGACCCAACGCGGAAATAAACGAAGGCGCTCTCTCATGTTATTGAAAGCATCATGGCAGGTTAGATCCGACTGCTTCATTCAACTAGAATTTGCAATGCAGTAAAACAGGTCTGTGTATAAACCTGCATCTCCCACGCCTTACAGACAAACCAGTGGTAAGTACTGCTAACAACGGGCTTCGTAACACCATTTAACGTCGCAGTAAAGATTAGAGAAGTTTGGACTTAACTCGTGGTAAACAGGTTAGTGATACAGTGAGTCCACTATCAGGGAAAGTGAAACTACCTCCTGAGGAATTTACATTGTTGTTCCAGTGCTGTTGTGCGGATAGGCCATTGACTGCAAAGAAGGACTGCTTAGCATAAGTACATCTAGATTTGGATTGTTGGTATAGGTGACACCTATACTCTTTAAACAGGTTATACAGGTTTTATATCCTTGTATCAGCAAGTGTACCCTTATCCCTTTTAAAATTCATCATAGGTGACATTGTGTTCTGAATTTTTTAAAGGTTTCCAAGTGTAAATTACACAGTGAATAATGATTTGTGATATTTGCAGGCCATGTCTCAGAAGGACCAGAAAGAAGCGTTTGTCAGTAATCTCAATGGGACCAGTCTGCAGGAGGTGGCGCTGGGCTCATTTCTCGCCCCGCTGTGCCTCATCACCAGAGGACTCCTCCTGATCCTCTACCATCAGGCCAAAGGGAGTCTTCCTCTGCCACTTCCACTGATTTCTCACCTGCTTCTGGACTTCTCGGTGCTTATCCTCCCCCTCGTCCTGTCCTGCACTGTCCTGAGCGACATTCTTCACCATGTCATATTCATCTCAACCTGTGTCCTAGCTTGCACGATCTTCTACATCTACCGCACCAACAGGCCTCCTGCTCGACACCCGCAGTCCGCCATCAGCACCTTCCTTCAGAGTCACGTTCAATTCAAACAGATTCCCTTTGTCACCATCTTTAGAGTGTTAGTGAATGTGAAAACAGCTATCAGCATTCTCGCTGTAGACTTCAGTGTCTTCCCAAGGCGATACGCTAAGACGGAAACCTATGGAACAGGCGTTATGGATTTTGGTGTTGGAGCATATGTCTTTGCGAATGCCCTCGTCTGTCCAGAGGCACGGAGGAAGAACGTCTCTGGATCCAAGATGAATCATATCTCCAAGCAGCTACTGTCTGTCTGGCCCCTGGTTGTTCTTGGCATGGCACGGCTAGTGGCTGTCAAAATGACCGGCTACCATGAGCATGTGACAGAATACGGCGTCCACTGGAATTTCTTCTTCACACTTGCCATCGTGAAAGTTGTAGCTTCAGTGGTTTTGATTGTTTTACCAATCAGCCAGTGCTGGCTCTTTGCCCTGCTGATCAGTGGATTTTATCAGTTTGCTCTGGAGACAACAGAGCTCAAAGCTTTCCTTATCCACAACAATGACAGAGAGAAGGACCTCCTGCACGCTAACAAGGAGGGCATTTTCTCTGTAGTGGGCTATGTGGCTATCTACATGGCAGGAGTTCAGATTGGACTCTATGTGATGCAGCCTAGAACCCAGGTTAGAGAGTGGCTCAAAGCACTTTTTAACATTATGTTGGGAAGTCTTGTGCTTTATGCAGCTTTGTACGCATGTCAGACCTTTGTGGAGCCAGTGTCACGGCGCTTCGCTAATTTATCTTTCTGCCTTTGGAGTGTTGCCCAGTCCCTGTTTTTTATGCTATGCCTCGCTGCAGCCGATATGATTTTACTGTTTTCCAAAAGAACGTCAGGCTGTCACTTGTTGCCGTTGTCATGGAATCTGTATAAAAAGCAATCGTCAGACTCAGTCTCTGAGAAGGAGAGAGAAGAGATGGACAGACTTTGCCTCATTCAAGCTGTCAGCAGGAATCAGCTACTGTTTTTCTTGCTTGCAAATGTCATGACAGGATTGACCAACTCCATGGTGAACACGCTCAGTTGCAGCAGTGTGTTTTCAGCATCTGTTTTGCTGGCGTACATGTTCATGAATTGCATTGTAATATATGTTTTACATCTATGTGGAATTACAGTTAAATTCTGGTAAAAATTGAACTTGTAAGAAGATACCATTGTGCATGCTTTCTTTATTTATAAAGAGAAATGTGTGTAAATGAAACTGTACCTCTGAATAAGTGAGGACTTGCACTTTAAAAAAAGAGGATCAAAAGTGCTGTTAATGTTCTTAAATGATTTGCCTTTGATATAAAACCAGTTTGTTCATTAAATAATGCATTTAATTAGTCAACAGTAAGTATGAGCTTTTCATAAAATGGAAAACAGCCTCTATAATGATGCAGCAAATCAACAAACCTTATATTGTTGTTCTTCTGTATACTGTATGTTGTTGTTGTTTTTTTTACTTTTTGCTTTTTTAATCTATTTCTGGTGTTTAGGACTTCCCTGCTTATTTAATTGCTCAGTACAGTGCATGAAATATAAGTTTGTCATCCTAAAATCCCAATTAAATATCCATATATAATATACAAAGCAACAAGCAAATAAAAATGAAGCACTGGAAAATTCTTATGGCTCATTTATTCATTTCAAACTGTATATCCAAATAAAGATGTCTCATTAACAGCATATTTATAGCAGCTTTCCTTGTATGAATGAGGATGTTTCTCTTGATTGAATAAAAGAAAATCGTTAATTATGAATAAAAAAAATTGCAATTTGACATGCTGGAAGTATCCAAGTATTTCCTCAAAATAGATGCATTGTTTTTGTTAAACTTTATGTACACACTGGAACTTACAAAAGGTTTACTGTTCCAACAACAGTAACAAGGCAATGTATGCAGAGCGAAGTAGAGCATCGATCATAATACACCAGAATGGGAATTTACATCCTTTTTTTAAGTATAAACACTAATAATAAATGTCTAAGGGAAATAATCTAGAGGGGCATAATAAGTAAACCTGCTTCTGTATTTGGAATAATATGTATATTGTTATAGACTGGGGAACAACATGGTTATTACCCAAAAGATTTTTTTTGTGTGTGAAAATGTTTCACTGGTGTTATCTAGTTAATTTAGTTCAGTAACATATAGACTAAATATTGACCTTCTTTGTTCTTTCTCTCAATCACACATGAAAGCAGAAGTCATCTTTTTTGGGACTATACCTTTAGTCAGACATTATGGCGTGACCTTTATCTTTTTTTAAACAGAAAATTATATTTGTTAAACTCAAAATGGAACTTACCCCATTCGATTAAATGTATTATTAATATTGTTTCTTCATTAGAAACATTCCCCAAACATGCCAGCTGATTTGCAGAAACAGAACCTTATTGTCCTTCGTGTTCCACTTAAACACACTAAATACTGCACAAAATCCAAAGCTGTGGAAAATAGAACCGTACGTAATACATTTGATTAGTCATTTATTTAATTTGATTATGTTTACGTTTGCTTTTTGTTTTTATTTATTTACTGGTGTGAATAGAGGAACGGCGCGCCCCCTAGAGGCCGTGCGTCTTACGTCAGCTACTACGTGCTTAGTGCAAAGGTCAAATCAGTAATGCAGATTTCGCCACCGTAGCAGCCTCACTCACTGTCGTACTTATTTATTTTTGTTTAAGAAGGAACTTTCAGAAGTAGGTGAGTAAACACAGTAATTGGGTTTCTGTTAAAGGCGCATTTAAGTAGCTCGTCAAGGTGGCAGTTCATGTGCAGTCTTTTAAACGTTGTAAAGAGAAGCTAATAAAAGTGACAGTCGCTAAGTAGCCCAGTTCAACTTTATATAAGCCGTGTTCGAGCTTGCTAACGCGAGCTACAGCGATGCTAACAAGTGGCATCGATCAGGTTGAAACTAACTATATCAACGCTGCACGGTATATCATTCGTCAAGGCATTACACTAGTAAGAATAAGGACATATAACGCAATTGAATGTTTGCTTCCTCGTTTCCCAAAATCGTACTAGAAAATTAAATGAGCTAGTAGGCTAACGTTAACTGGCTCGACGCCAGTTAGTTTATCCTGCTCGGCAAATAGACGTTAGCGTCATTAAACCTGTGTTCATATCTGAAAGAGTGCAAGACTAACCTCCTGACAACAGATTGTATATAATAAAATGACATACGTTCGTTTTTCAGGTTTTCGTTAACTTAGCTGCCGAAATCTGGGTCGAGACGATTCTGTCTCTTCTGCAACCGTGTCAGTAAATCAGGTGCTGTCAGCATTAGATAGCAAATGGTTGGCATTTAGTACCGAGTTTTAATGTCAAATAGTCTGTCACATAGTATTTTTTGCGTGACAAGGAGGTGTTGTAGACAGCGTTGATTTCTGATGCGGTCAATCGGTCTCTTATGTGTAACCTGCAGGCAAGCTGCACCACACTAGGAGAAACCATGGCTCGTCTGGTCGCGGTTTGCAGGGAAGGTGAAGAGGACTACCCATTTCTGTCCAGACAGATCCCTTTGTATATTGACGATGGCCTCACGGTAAGTAAGGTTTCTCATATGTATGATCAAGGGGATGTCCGTGAAGATCATAGGTGGGAAAGGGCTAGCTCAATCATAGGCCACATCAGCTCTATTGACCAAAACCAAAGGCTTTGGTCTGTGCTCACCAAGCACAGACCATCATCAAAATGTTAAAGGATAGGTCCTTAAATGTAACACTGTTCATACTGTAAGACATGAAAAAATAATGCTCACTAGGCAATTAATGTCAAGAATTCTAAGTGGCCATATTATACATTTTAGCATTCAAAAGGACGATCTTGACTCCTGATAAGTGGAGCATTAATAATGTAAAAAGTGACTCTGGATATACTCAGAGACATGGTCATATATTGTGATACTTATCAGCACGGCTGAAATGAGAATTTCAATAATGTACACTAACGGCTTTATATTTTCTCTTGTTGCCAGATGGTAATGGAGTTTTCTGATAGTGTCTTGGAGGTTGACAGACCCGAAATTAACAGCTCTCATTGGAAACAGTTTTCTGAGGTGAGTTGTTTTAATTTCATGTACGCAAGCGTGTGATATATTTTATTTTTTTGCTCTTGACCTACTATTACATACACACGCTGAACCGAAAAAGGGTGTAGGTTTTCTTCATGTGACTTGTCAGCAAAGCTGTAACTGATGTATGATTCTTTCAGTATCACTCCAAGTTGAAGCAGCAGGACTTGAATATTGCCCTCATGGTGACATCCAGGGAGGTGTACGGTGCATTATCTCAGCTGGTGGCATGTGTGGGGTGCAGACGAAGTGTGGAGCGCCTCTTCTCTCATTTAGTGGAATCGGGCAACCCGGCCTTAGAGCCACTCACAGTGAAACCCACGGGCATGCTCTCTGTCACCAAGGCCTGTTTGGCAGATGTGAAGAAACTCTATACCCTCTTCTATGTCCACGGGTGAGATATTCACAAATGCATTACTTTCATTTTCACTGCCAAATTTATATGTGGGAATTACTTAGCTGTACTCTGTGTTTGTTTAGATACAGTATCAGGATAATTCTATACCAGTTTAAAGTACTTTAAATGGACATGTTTCACTGATGTATTCATATCAACTCTTAAAAATTCAAATGTGTGTATATATATATATAGATATAGATATGTATTTATATTTTTGCAGGTCTAAGTTGAATGACATGATTGATGCCATTCCAAAAAGCAAAAAGAACAAACGATGCCAGTTACACTCCTTAGACACACACAAACCTAAACCTTTGGGGTGAGTAAAATGAGTATTTTCATATGGTTTCCTCGTCAAGCTGTTATTAGGGTTCTCCCTAAACAATATTTATAATGTTATGACCAAACCATAGTGAAGGTGGCACAGAATTAGTGGGGTTTTAAAAATGACGCTGGTAGAGGCGTGGAAGATAACAGATTTAGGATCTTCTTTCCTTTGGTCAGTTTGTGTCCCTCTGTAGGGAGTAGGGTTGCAAAATCCGGGAATTTTCAAACTTGAAAACTTTCCATGGGAATTAACGGGAATTAATGGGAAATACCGGGAATTTACTAAACTGAAGGTATGTTCTTATTAGAGAACTTAAATATAGTTGTGTAAAATAATATTTTAGCATAATCCTGACTAAAACCAAATATCATGCAGTACAGTTGAATATCTATGCTATCACATGCTCACATAGCACACTGTGTACTGCAGGGCTACTGAGACCAAGGCCCCCTATATTCACTGTGCATACTGAGACCACACCCCATACATTCACTGTGCATACTGAGACCACACCCCATACATGCACTGTGCATACTGAGGCCACGCTCCCTATATGCACTGTGCATACTGAGGCCACGCCCCTACATGCACTGTGAATTTCTACAGTTCTGGACCACACTTTTGATATATTTAGGAATATCTTTATGTGTAAGTGCTATATTTAGCCTTATGGTCAAAACCAAATAAACCACAATTTATACAGTAAATATCACTTTAACAGACAGGAGTGGAACTTTGATGTTACTAGTTATATCATTTGCACCTAAGTAAATAACAATAACAAATAGTTTTAAAAACATCTTGTATATTTTGGTTGTATCACCACCAGGATACATTAGACACATTCCCGTCAGGGATGTGTAGCTTCACAGACACATTGTTGTATTTTTTCAGAGTTGTGTGTAATTATAAATATTATTTATATAATATATAATTTTATAATTGAATATAACTTCAACAGCTCAGGGACATCAAGTGACATTGTGTACCTTTTTTCATCGTCAACTTAAAATAATGTTCTGTTATTTAATGTTTTTTAATTTAATTTTTTATTCAATTAATCAATCAAATGATGATACCTTTCCACTAAATTACCCTCAATTCCCATAAATTCCCATAATTCCCATAATTCCCATAGAAAGTTTTCAATTTGGAATGTTTCCAAAATTCCCCAGCTTAACTTCCCATGGAAATTTACCGGAAACTTTCCGGAAATTTACCGAACATTTTCCACCCCTTTGCAACCCTAGTAGGGAGGCACAAGTCTTTAAGAAAAGACAGCTTCTTTCAGCCTCCAGGAGGCCTTTGTTTCAGGCCAGTCATGTGTGTACCATTTGATGGTCAATTGATTGATATATACAAAAATATACTTCACATTTGAAAACTGTTCAGCATGTTGACTGACAAACTTGAGGTTGAACAGAAATTAATAATGATTGTTTGAGGCTTTCTGGGGAGTTGCCTCAGTGTGATTATTACAGCTTGCTGTACAGCTTTCAACCATGTTTCTTCTTTTTACTAATCATGTAACATTTTGTAGATCTAAGATATACAAACTTGAACACTTGGGGCTAGAAAAAAACTGGAGTATAGCTTAGTTTCATTCTCTATGTATGTGCTTGTAACATTGTTGGGATGCTTATGTCAGTGTCATTTTGATATCAGAAAGATGCTCTTACGTACATGTACAAGTATTCTCTATTAAAATAGAATAAGACCCCAGTTACATTAATGTTCTTTATCATCTGGTGATTTGTATAAATATTTGGGATATTTCAGTAGTTTCAGATGTAGGAAATACAACCAACATATAAAACAATAATTATACTGTAAGTTCTTCAGTAATACCTGGATAATTCCATCTGTTAGAAATCCTTAACCAGTGTCTGGAGCACCTGGAGTATTTCACATGGTGGGGACATACTGCAGCAGTTGCATGCGTTTAAGCCAGTGTGGACTGGGGGAATGGATTTTTTTTCTTTTTTCTCTCCAGACATCAGACAAGTTGGCATTGTTAAGTGTAGTCCATGTAGTGCAGCATTGCACAGCTAAAAAGACATAATAGATCAATCTTGCTGAATTAGTGGAGACTAAAAGCAGATGTAAGGAGAGTGAATATTGGACTTTCATTCACCAGGTGGACAGAAACCTGACTCCACATATGTATCTGCTGGATGTGTAAATAGGCAACTGTTTGCTAACACATTCAACATATGAGCTTATAAGATCATAGATAAATATGTCAGTGTTGATTTTACAGCTTGTTTGCCTTATTTTAGGTTTAAGAGATGATTGTGCTTTGTGATGCATTTTGTTGTAATAATGAAGTGATAATTGCTTACAGTGGAAGCTGGATGGATGTGTGGGAGCTGATGTCTCAGGAGTGCAGGGATGAGGTGGTCCTCATTGATAGTGCCTGTCTCCTAGAGACGCTGGAGACATACTTGCGTAAACACAGGTAATGTGTGACTGTCATATTGCCTTGATTTCCAAAATGCTTTTTTTTTCCTCTCACAAATTTTGTTTGGCAGGTTTAAAAGGAACTGCATTGATTGGATATTACTTTCTTGTCCAAAGGTTTTGCTCTGACTGTAAGAATAAAGTGCTACGGGCGTACAACATCCTGGTTGGAGAATTGGACTGCACTAAAGAGAAGGGCTACTGCGCTGCCTTGTATGAGGGACTCTGCTGTTGCCCCCATGAACGCCACATCCATGTGTGCTGTGAGACCGACTTCATTGCTCACCTCCTCGGCCGGGCAGAGCCTGAGTTCGCAAGCGGCTTTGAGTAAGTCAAATTTTTTAAGCTCACATTCTCCGTCAATCAAGCCAGTTTGAGCCATTAAGTCTTGCTGTGATTCTTTCGTTGTATTTGTACATCCAGTTGATGTTTTTTGTTTTTTTAAAGACGCAGAGAGAGACACGCCAAGACAATCGACATTGCACAAGAAGAAGTCTTGACCTGTCTGGGTATTCACCTGTATGAGCGGCTGCATAAGATCTGGCAGAAACTACGAGCAGAGGAGCAGACCTGGCAAATATTGTTCCATTTGGGAATTGATGCACTACGCAAAAGTTTTGAGGTACATACCCTCTAAAGAAAATGTGTGTGGTATCACTTAGAACTGATTCATCAGAGGATGAAGGCATTATTGTGCTGTGATCATTTATCTATTACCACGTCCCTAGATGGCAGTGGAGAAGATGCAGGGGATCAGTCGGCTAGAGCAGTTCGTCGAGGAACTGTCTGAGGAGGAGAGGGCCAAAGAGCTGAAACAGGAGAAAAAGAGACAAAAGCGAAAAAATCGACGCAAAAACAAGTGCGGCTTTGAACTGGAGGCAGAGGACAAGGAGAAAAATCTGGATGAGGTAGGAGTCTAAAGCCGCCCTCACAAATTAGATTTAAAAGCACCTGTGTGCATCTGCAGCTCCACATCTGTTTGCCTGTATACAAAAGTCTGACCATTCGGTGTGTTACAGGGTTCTCTTGAGTCTATGAAGGGTAGCTGCAACACCTGTGCTAGACATGGTGAAGAGAAGGAGGAGGAGGCCGGCAGCGAAGAGAGTGTCGCCCCCAGCACAGGCCCATCCTGTAGCTGCCCGGACAACACCAAACAAGGTAAATATTCACACAGACATCTCCGTATGACATTAAACCTGTATGTGCATAGAGATCACTGCATGAGCAAGACTAGTCTGACTTGTGCTTGAATGTAAGGAGAGATAATGAGATGTAAAAAAAAAAAAACCTGGTGTTTCTCTAGATTTATCCCCCCTCATCAATGGTAGTGACTGGGGTTACTCAAGTATGGAGGGCAGCGAGATGGGATCGCGGGAAGGATCTGACGTTGCCTGCTCTGAGGGAATCTGCAACCATGACGAAGCAGGTCAGGTTTGAGCAGCTGAGGATCTTCAACTCTGAAACCATTTCAGAGTCTTTTAAACATACTGTGTAATGTCTTTTCTCACTGTGTGTTTTTGTTTACGTTCTGAAGGAGAGGACACAAATGGCCACTGTGCTGAAGACAAGGAGGAGGATGTAATAGACAGCTGTGTGGACTTCTGGCCACAACCTGAGGAAAAGACTCAGTGCAAGAGTAAAAAGAAGAAAAAGAAGGGCAAAGGTTTATGCAGCAAACAGGTGAGAGGACAAAGTACAGAATGAACCTGATGTATGCACAATATTCAATGCTATATACCAATCAGAGTATGCACTGTCTCCAGGGAAAAAAAGGTGGAGGTTGTATGTCAGATGGGAACAAAACGGGCCACAATCCGTCATCACACACTTGCCGAACCAAAGAAATCTTTTCCTCCTTATGTGGCGATACGTTTGCCAGCATTGCTATACGGCTACCATGGACGGTACATCAGAAGAACCTCAGCCTTAATGCAAGGTCTCCAGAGGCAAACAGGACTCTTGTAGAACTTCTGGTAAGTGTAATAATCAAAAGTAAACCATTTTGAAACTCATTTTTAGGGTATAACAGTGTGCTGACTGACTGCAATTCTTAAAACAGGATGATTCTGAAGCGACTTCAGATGAAGAAGACTTTCTGACAGAGGATGAAATCCAGTCATTTTTAGAAAGAAACCAGTCCTTCTACAGCAACCGTCACCAGTATCGACAGCTCCTGAAAGAGAAATTCACCAACTACTGCCATGCCACTGAGAGAAGTAAGCCAGTCTGTGGCAAGTGGTTTGCCACCACCAGTGTCAACTAGCTGCACTAATGACATCTTCCCCTGGGAAAAACACTCACGACCACTGGTGCAACATCTTTAGAAAAGATAAAAATTCTGAAGTACATTTGTTGTCTTGTTCGGTCATTTTTTTCCTTTTTAAAGTCAATGTGATTCTTATTTTCTATTGATCATTTCTCTCTCTTTTACACGTGTACACCAACACACTTTTCCATCTCATCTCTTGGCCACGTTCTCACCTGTAATTGTTCTCTTTGACCAAGCCTAGCTATTTGTTGTTGGTCTTCTGTAGGTTGTTGGGTAAGAGCACAGTGGAATTTGTAATCAAGCTTTGCAAGCTGTGACATTAGGAATACATTTTAGGAGTCTTACTTCATGTTTTCTTTTTCTTTCTTTTTTTATGTTTTGTTTCTACCATATTTTGTTTCTTTTTGGTGACACTTCAGTGTAGTGGTAAAGGTTGTACCATTAAATGTGTACAGGAATTCTAAATATAAAGATTTTACAGAGAATAAACATCCATTTGTAATAAGGATTTGGGTGTGATGCTAAGAGCGCAAAATTTACTAAATAAAAAATATTTATTAATATGCATTATATATTTGTTGTTTTTCATTTGTATTTATATTTTATTTATGCCCTGATCGTAAAGAGTTCTCATTCTTTGAGCCACTGATTCTGACCATTTTAACTCTAAAGAAATTGTATCATTTAAAGGACAGGTAGTGATTATAGTCCTGGGGTTAGAACATTGTTCAGCTAATATTTCCATTGAAGATTGGAGTTTTAGTCCTCTCAAATTTAACTGTGGGAAAACAAACTTCTGTCACTAAATCTACTGAACTAAATAGGCCATGGTATTATTTTTTCTTAATAGTTAAATACTACCTCTCTCCAGTATATTTCAGACTGACACATTTTATTCATTGTAAATGTAAGTGAATGAAAAACCTAAACTCATCACAGTACCTGGAACAAAGTTCAGCAGTGTCCAGTTATTGCTGCCTTCACTATCTATTGGAAATGTCAGTGTTCCTGGTTCAGCTCTAATCAACCACCTGGAAGAGTTGTAAACACAACCTCAATATTTAATAGTCTCTGATAAAGAGATTTATGTCGTGTAAAATGACGTGTATGATGTGTTAATCTTTTGTTGCAACAAATACACTGTTAAAAAAATAAAATAATAATATAAATATATATTCAGATTAATATGACAAGAAAAATAACATTTTGTATCATTTTAATCAATTTTAATCATTCAATTTAATTATTTTTTTTTTCTGAATTTATTATCATATGTAGATATTTAATTAATGGTGTGGGTAAAAAGTTGACATATGAGTTGAATCCCATAAACTTGAGGTGGTTTACTGTAAACAGTCTCAGAGCAATTGAGCAAAAATCCAATGCAATGTTGCAACTGTACCCACCCTGCCCTACTTTAAGTGCTTCCGTATTTTTGTAATATTTCCCAAACAAACGCTTTTAATTAGGCAGAATACTTGAAAGCAACACGCATAGCACCTGTAGTGTTATGAGAGTGTTTTTGCTGTAGGCGGCGGTAGATGACCACACAAGTAGAGTTCTGAGGAAGAAAGTGGGAGGTGATGTGAGCCAAACATTTTTCACAATCCTCCGGGGCGCTCTTCATATTTCATCCAGAAGACGGAGCGCATGGATCCGGGCTTATACGCATTACTACCACCGCCGTCCTGGATGCTGCACTGACGGAGACTGGAGGCTGTAGCTACTCCACCCCCACAATTATAACACACCGTGCATTATATCGAAAGCTGACACAGTGACAGTTTGAACTAAGAAGACAAAGCCGAATTACAGAGCAGGAGCTGCTGTTTGGCGTATACTGTACCCGGTGCAGACAGCGCGGAGGAGATGGAGCGGTGGAAAGGCAGAGTGGCCCTGGTGACCGGAGCTTCGGTGGGGATTGGAGCGGCTGTAGCCCGGGCACTGGTCCAGCAAGGCATGCGGGTTGTCGGCTGTGCCAGGAATGTCGACAAAATAGAGGTGGGTAGTTTAATTCAGTGTCGTTAACAGCTTTAAAAATAAGTCAGTCTGAGTCACAGAGGAAGCTAGCTGTGTTACAGCAACAATAAACTAGCTAACTAACGTTAACCGCTAGCTAACATTAGCTTCACAACTTCAACGTCAATTGTAACGTTACTTATATTTGTCATATTTAGGTAACGCAGCCGTTTAAACGTTCGTTAAAATTAGACAAACACTTGAGACAAAGTGACTCTATTTTACTTGTAGTTTTACATGGATAACGTATTGTACTAAATGCAAAGTAAATACAGTTAAATAAGACTGAAAATGTGTAAACCAGAGCTAACGCTAAATCCCTGCGAGCCATTGTCACCAATTCCCCATATGAATATGACTGGGGCATTATTGTGCACCTCCACACTGAGGAAGTATTGTGCGACACAGTACCACCCACCAAATAAGGCAAAACATGACACTCTTAAACCGGCATCAGTCTAAAATCTTTATCAAAGCTGAAAAAGACGACCTTCTCCTGTAAGGTCAGATGTCAGGAGGCAGCATCCTCAGAGCTGACAGGGTGAATCCACTGTGACTTATGCAACGGACATATATATCTGCTAACTTCTGGACATTATGTGAGGTCAGTAACTAGTAGATCCCCTAATGCATGTGCTCCCAGTGTTACAGTAGTAGTCAGCTTAGGTTGAGTCACACCACAGTTTACCAAACAGGTGTGAGAGGATGCTCAGGGGCCATGTGGGATAGTATAACAATGTGTTTCTCTCTCTCTCTCTCTCTCTCTCTCTCTTTCTCTCTCTCTCTCTCTCTCTCTCTGTCTCTCTCTCTCTCTCTTAACCAGTAGCTTTTAGTTTGTAAGAAGTACATTTTTATGGATTCAAGCCATGGTAAATCTCAGTCTAGAATCCGTTCCTCTGATATACTCTTTTATTTTTCTGTATTGATTTTGTTCAGCGATTTGGAATAAACGTGGCACAATACTCATGCAGCATTTTTGAGGTCATTGCTCGGTTAGCCTAAAACTTAAATCACACCCTCCCCTCCATTATAATAAAAGACAAGCACAATCATTAAGTCTTGCTCTCAATGTGGCTATGAGAGTAATCAGTGCCAGTGGTGATTATGTTTGAACTGCATATGAATTAGTCACCTGCATATGAATTAGTCACCTGCATATTGAACGAGTAAACTGATGACATGCTAAAAAAAAAAAAATCATTTTTAACATGACTCACAATGTGAAATTAAGTAGTATATGCCAATTAAGTATATGCAGCTCGGCGTTATGTGGCACACATTCTTGCACGCCAACTAAGTAACCATAAGCCATGAGGCACTGCACCTTGCTTATCTTGTCAGCCAATGATTAAGCCTCACTCTCCCCATTCCACGCTTGTTTTAGCCTCTAGCACCGGCCCTGCAACAAAAAGGTTACTACACCTGTCTTCATCCACCTTTTACACAGCTAATATGTTTGTCTTGAGTGCTGTAGTTTGGCTCACCTGTGGTTGTTAACAGCTTAGTTGTATTTTAATATTTAACTGCTGCACTGTTGAATATCACCCAAGTATGGCAGGGTGTGTAATTAAGTAATACAACACTGAATCATTTTATGATGGCGGTTATGTAAATTATTACGCTTTTAAACATTTAGCTGCTCACAAGCAGAGCCATCAGTCTCAGACAAGCATACAGTCACTTTATGTTTTTAGACAGCAGTCCATTTTAGCTTATTGAACAAATATGAAATATGATTTGAATTGTGTGTATGGATGATCTGCTGAAGAGACAGGCAAGGCTTGCAGTTGGTGTTAACAGTTTTGCTGAAGGCATTCTTGTATAACCCACATTTCTCAACAAGGGGCTCATCCTTGTCTTATCCTGTTACATCAAACTTGATGACCTGCGATATCTGAGTGTCAAGCTGTTTAGAAAAGACACGAGCACGGTGCAGGTTCAAGCTATACGTAATGCCATCGATCAGTCTTTGGTTTAGCCAAGTTAGTTTTCCAACCTGTGTTAACCTTTTCTCACCAAGTGACCCCTATAGTGTGTCTGTTATATCAGTTTCTATTGCAAAGTTTGCAGTTTGCAGTATGACTTTCAGGAACTTTGCTGCCGGTGGTGTTGTGTAAGTGTGAATTACAAACATCATTTCAACGTCTAGCTGTTGCTTCTTTTTTTTTTTTAATTCTAGGTATTAAAAGTACATTATTGCATGCCTGAGCTATGTCTTGTTTTTCCACCAGCTTGACTACACACACACCCATGCCCCTACATGCATACAGTGAGTGATGTTGCGCAATAGATAGCCTCCCTCCATTCATACTGCGGTCACATGGCCCCTCTTGTCAATAGTTAACTGCGGCGGCTTGTTTCAGCCTCTGTCTGTGACTTGTGCAAGACTGAAACAAGGTCACAACATGTAAAAAATCTTTATAGCACTTTTACATTACATAAAAGTCAGGCAGCATTAAAGAGCTGACTGCATTATGGCCAGAAGACCTGTAGCTATTTTAAATGATGCATTAGCACACGTGAAACCAAAGCTAATGAAACATGTGGCCAAACTGGAGGTAGATGTCTGGTTTTATAGAGCAACAGGTTTACATTCTATGATGGGTTTCATCAGTTGTACAAGACCCCAGAGAGCTGTCTGTGTGAGCTGAGGACAAAGCCAGTATTGTGAGCTCTCTGCTATGTAAACTGGGTTCTTGGTGTAGTTGTGCCAAACCTGGCATGCTGCAAGTGGGGGATGCAAGTGTCCATCACTAAGCGATTGTTCTTGACTTCCCTTTTGGTGTTTATTCCTTTGCATTGGGGTGGCGGGGGGGATACAAGGTTTATGGTTGTTATGTTTAAGCAGTAATATTTTCTCTCAAAGCAGATGGGATGTAACCCTTATTTAAAGAAAGGAGAAATGCACTCAGAAGTTCTGGGATTCTTCTTTTCTGTGTTCACAAAACGCAGAGAAAGCGGCGTGGCGAGTAGTGGCAGCGGTATTGTTGTGTCGTCTTTTGAGACCATAGAGCAGGCAGCAGGGGAGCGGCGAGCTGTCGGAAGACGTGTGGTCACCATGGGCTCGGCACAGGAATGGGGATGTGACAAGGCCGCATCCAAGTAGCAGCAACACAGATTTCTCATTAACTCTTGCAAAACAGCCCAAAAGACGGCTGGAAGAAAAATGTAATTCTTCACAGTTTACACAGAGAGCTCTGTGAGGTTACAAATGGTATTAAAGGTTGTGCTGTGCTGAGGACATCCATGAGTCTGTCACTGAGAGCCACATTTCATTGTAAACTAACGGTGTGGTCACCATCATAGAGGGATCTACTCAGGGAAATTAAAAAAGAAACCTGAGTGCATGTTGTTTGTTAGATTACCTCCATATTAGTCAGATTTGAAGTCTGAGCTCACATCAGACTTTCAGGTTCTCTTGCCCACATAGCCCATATGTGTGGGTTCGTAGTACCTGCTTATCTAGCACAATCTGATGCAGTAGTAAACACAGTTATGGGAATATGAACTCAAGCTGCTGATCACCACAACTCTCATAATCCCTCATTCAAAAACTCTAATATTAGATTTATGACCACTATCCTATATTGTTTCCTTTCATCACATTTGGCTGAGAAATGACATTTCCTGCCATGAATTAAGATAATAGTGGTTTCATATTTGTTTGCTTAACTTGATTTCACAAATGAAACTGGCCGAGTTGTAATCAATTGTAGAAATATATTAGCTGTCTGAATCTCCCGTAATCTAATTGCTTATATTAGCGTCACTTAGCCCACGCCTTGTACAATAGAACCATGATTTGCATTTTCTTTTTTTCTTTTTTTACATTAGATTAGTGTCAGTGCAGTTATTGCTCCAGTGGAGGGGGAGGTGGTGGTTGAGATGGGATGGGATGGGAATGGGATGGGGTGGGGTCTGTCATATAATCAATCATATTCAATAGTTGTCCATGCCTCTAATGATTTCTGGAAAGTGGTAGCCCTACTGTATGCAGGCCTGCAAGAAACAACATTCTTCTACAAGTAGATGAATGTGAAATAATGTGATAAATGTGGCCTTTTAATGTGGACACAGTTTCAGCTGCTGTGTCTTCAGTGGTCAATAAACTCAGTGGACATATACAGTACATACAGCCTGTTTGCTCATTGAATGAATCAGCAGTTTTAACCAGCTAAATTCCTCCTCTGTTCTCGCTGCAGTCACATTTTTTCATAACCCAGGCTAAATGCGGAAAGATCATTGCCTTCAACATAATAAATCTTTTTCTTCTTCTTTTCATTTCAGTTCATTTAAAACTGATGAAGTGAAAGTGACATTTTTTTGGGTGCTTTGAGGCTACCCACTACAGAGACATCAGTCATAATTCAAAAGCTTTGGCTGCTGCAGTTTTGGACCAGATAAATTTAGAAAAACACAATTTGTGGGTTTTTAGTGATAAACAGATGTGTTGTTGGCATACAGATAACAAGAGCAAGAGACATAAAAAATGTTAAACTATTGCTCTAAATAATAAAAAACGGTATATGATAAGAGTCAGTGCTGATAGCCTCCAGTAGAAATGGATTCAGTAGCGGTCTGCTCCCACCAGCCGCCAAATCGTCCACTCACTCATCACACAGGCTGGTATCTTTTTTAGATAATGACATTCGAACCGGCAAATCAAACTGGCTCCTTATTGGCAGCCTCTGCACTTTTTCAAACTGCTGCCCCCTGTTTGAGCAGTCTCAGCTTTATTGTGACGCAACATTACATCAATCGCAAACTCAACACCATCTCGAGCAAGTAAATTTAGAATTAAATCTCAAAGCCTTTTGGCAGGTGAAGCTGGAAGATTAATGTCAGACCTCGGCCTGGGCAGCTTCGATCCGGCACCCCGGCGTACAGGAGGTAAAAGATGCTCAGTCATGTTTTAAAAAAAAAAAAAAAAAAATCAATCAGCGTCTCGGTCTGCAAATCTGAAAGCGTCTCCACCGGGGCCGTGCAATATGATGATATATATATACGTCCATAGTTTATGCTGCTGTGTCGCAAATCACACACTTTGCCGCCATATGTTTCAACATTTGGACGGCGCTCAGCATCCTTCCGCACAGCACGGATGTAGGCAGGAAATTTGCATGAAGGCAACACAAATAAACACGGGAGGAGAGCGAACGGGACACAGAGTGAGGTCATTCCAAACAGGAGGAGGACCGAGCTCGTGGTTTAGTTATGAAAAGTCTGAAAAGACCGTACTTAAACACCCCCCCCCCCCCTTTACCACCCACGCAAGACAGAAGCAGACAATGTGCTACATCCTGATATGTATCGTTGTCTGGATATGGAATTACCCGTATCGGGATGTGAGGTTTTGATCATATCACACAGTCCTGTTCTCCACTAATGACTGTAGGTATCCCAACAGCCCATTCTGTTATTTCACAATAAATAGATTTGACTCCACAAATGAAGTGGGTCAGACAGCTTTACTCTCATTTGTCTCAAAGCCTCTGCCTCACTTTGTGTTTTTATCTCTCTTTTAAGTCTGTGTCCTCATTCTTCTTTATGTATTTATTTCTTCTTCTTCTTCTTCTTCTTCTTCTTCTTCTTCTTCTTCTTCTTCTTCTTCTTCTTCTTCTTCTTCTACTTCTCCTTCTCCTTCTCCTTCTCCTTCTCCTTCTCCTTCTTCTTCTTCTTCTCCTTCTCCTTCTCCTTCTCCTTCTCCTTCTCCTTCTCCTTCTTCTTCTTCTTCTTCTTCTTCTTTATGATTTTTGTCATTTTAGTGGAATATGCGTAAGCGGCAAAATCACAAAAAGATCCAGTATCTACTTCACCTGAGTGGTTAAATAATAATGTTTTAACGATGTGCTTTTTGCTGTGTCGCTTGTCATCTGCCACGTGAGAAATCGCAGCGCCATCTTCACCGGCACGGTAGCTGTTTTTTTTATCTCCTGTCGCTCCTCAGCTCGTCAACTTTACCTCGCCACTCCTATTTGTCACAAGCTTCTTTTTTTTTGTCTTAGCCACGCAAAAAGCTTTTCCACTGACTGCACACTTTCCGCTGGAGTCGTGAGCTGACAAAGACGTATACCTAACTAAAAATCTGTCATGCCTCTTTGGATTCTGCCCCCGAGAGATGCAACATTCACACCAAACACACAAATTATAAAACCGTTTTCCTGACTATATGAATATATGAGTGCAGCAATCCAGACTGACATATGGATATATTTATGAATTAAGGGTAGGCAATGCCAACAAGAAATCAGTCTATTTCATCTCTGTAATGATCCCAAGTGTGCGACAACAGCTGGAAAATAGTATAAAACTCATCTTCTCTTATTTTAGAATGGATTTGAGCATGTGCAGAGTGTCATTGTGCACCTTAAAACATCTGCACAGAAATAGCCTGTTGAAGAGGTAGGTGATAATTCAGTGGTAGCCCTTCTAGAGCAGGTGGAGTGTGCTTTCAGCCTATCTCTGTTATCGATTAATTTGTTATTAATTGATATATTGTAGTAGTCGATTGTCAGAGGAGCTTTTAGGATTGAAGTCTCTATTATTGTGTATGTATTACAGTCACAGTCAGTGCTACTGCATATCAAATGCACTGAAATCAGTTTAATTTCTCCATGAATAATTTAAAGCTCTTATGTCAGGAGTGTTTTTTTAATTTCATATTACGTCAGATCACCTGGGTTGCATGCAGTTAACAGTCTGATTTGTCTAGACAGCTCAGTGACCCTCATGAACCACAACCCCCCCCCCCCCTTCCTGCCCCTGTACCACCACTGTGCTGTCTTCTCTCTGCTTATCATCTCTCAAGGTGTAAGGTTTACCGGCAGTGACATTCCCTCCCTCGGGCCTCCCGCTGCGGTAGGTGGGGCGCTTCCTGTCCTGTCCCGTCTTGTTGGAAGATATGCTCGAAAGGTCTTTTCCGCATGTACAGTCTGTGCGATCGAGTGTGTATTAGTTGGAAGAGGCCTGATGCGCAGGGAGGGGCCGGGAGGGGGGGGGGGGTTGAAAGCTAAGTGCGATCGGGGCAGCAGGCCAGCGTTGGTAATTGAATGTATATTTGTAGCAGAGAGCAAAGTGGGAAAAGAAAGCACTTTGTGTTGAAAGCATTATGTGAATCTCCAACACAAAACTCGAGTTCACCAAGTTCATTATTTCCCCAAATATTGAGGAGGGGTGGGGGGGGGGGCTGACGAGAAAGAATGCAAATTGGATTGTTTTCGCTTCAACGACAGCCAAATTGGATTTGTTGCTGGGGGTTTGTTTGATTTTGGAAACATTTTAGGGGCTACTCTAGGCTCTCCCGGTGAATAGAGGCAGACTGGGCTGGCTCCCTGTGAAAGCTTTTTCAGTTTGAACGCGGCGTCTCGGCGGCGTCTCAACACCGTCTCCATGAGACTCCCCCTGTGCTGTGGGCTCAAGGTATCACAAACTTAGCATGCGTAATGATGTGGCTCACAGCCGGCATCGGAGCTGGCATCGGGGCCGCCCTCGGGCCTGAAGCTGTGGGCAAAGCTGCACCGATGGCTGGCATCAGGTGCAGAAAAGAAGCCATCACATGAGACGGAAGAGGCACGTGATGCATGACGGTTCACTAGAAGGACGCTTCACCCCTCAGCATGTTTCTACGACAAACAAGACAACTAGAGAGCCTTTTTTTAATCATATGATGCCCATGTGAATATATGAATAAAAGCTGCTCTCTGTAGTTGATCCGGTGTTGAAATACTGCTGACAGAAATGTTCTCTCTTATTCAGAGATCTGCTTCTACGCCCTCCTGCTTTTTATCACTTTTGTTTGTGAAAATAAAATCCTACCACACTGGTTGCACCAGTCTGTTACACAACACCCGGCTAGCTGCTAACCCGTCTTTTAAAGGCCATTTTCATGTCTGCTTGGATACCAAACATCAGTTGTCATACGCTTATTAACACAGACTGTTTTTCATAGTAGTCATCACTAGGAGCTGTGTTTGGATTTTAAAGCTTCACCAAACGCTGCCAGGCCTCCTGTTACAAGTTGTTCATTGCTCGAAGCTCCTCAGGAAAAGCCGGAGTCAATAAGTCTAGTTCCTAACTGAGAGTGTGCTTATTTCTCTTATCTCCCCATCTTGATTAGACTATCCTGAGCGAGGTGCTGTAAAACCGTCCGCTTCAACCTTTAAACCTTTTTTACTGGCGGTCATTCAGCATGTGTGAAGAAGAGATAATCACACAACCATCCCTTCTACCCCTCCTGCAATCCTTTTATACAGCGTACTGTGACCTTTGGCCCCACTCTCGCTACAATGGTGCTCAGGCTAAACTTGAAACCGTCTATTTTTATGTGACACAATACTAGCTCAGCTTGATAATGAGTGATAGGGCTCAGAAGAATAAAGATGTGCTCCTCAGAGACCTCTTTTGGTAGATTTTTCTTGAGGAAAAAAACCTTCTGAAACAATATCAATAAATGAAAGATGTGTTTTATAAATAGTAATGGAGTCAGTGTTTAGTTGCTGCTGTTCTCACTTCACTCTTTAAGCCTTAAAGTCTTAAAGCAGACTGAAATGTGAATGCATTTGATCAGGTTTAATGCAGTACGCTTCAGGTTTTGTTTGCTCTCTCTCTGCCCTTCTGTTTCACTTTCTGGCTGCCGGCCCTCCCTCTTTCCTCCTCCCTCCTCCTTCTCTACACTTTTTGTGATCACTGGACAACGGTCTCAGTAATGAGGATGAAAATGCATGATGACAGGCAAAACTGTTTTTTGTGTGTCACAGGTAAAAGAGATAGGACAGAGCGGATGAAGGAGGGAGGGGTCACCAACTGAATTATGGCTGATTTTCTGTTTTCTTTTCTTTTTTTCTTCTTCTTTCTTTTAAAAAAACTGCCTACCAGTCTTTTCAGAGAATAAGAGGCGGTACAGTTGCCTATAATACAATCCCTCTTTTGTGTGGGGGACCTCCCGAGTCAACCTGAGACAAATCTAATTTCTCAGCTTTCTCGGTTCATGGCCGCTGCCTCGTGCCTTTTGATCCGACTCACCACTTAAAGCTCGTCTGCCTCTAACACTCTGGCATCTTTATTTTTATCTCCTTCTCAACTAGCAAGTTTATTTTTTTCCCTTTTTATTGTTTTTTTATTTGTTAGTTTTTTTTGCTGGTCCATTTACACTAGTTCCATGCGAGTGAGTGATTGATGAACATTGTGTGGGACAATGATGTCCTTTGCATTGTAGACCTTATATAACAGCTCCCTGCAGGGGTTGCAGGCCATTAATGTGACTACACAGGCATGCCCACATGTGTCTATTGTAAGTGCTGTGTGCCTGTATATGCACACCCATTACTCAAACATAGAAAGGGTTAATGACCTGTTTTAACATTATTTGTCTTATGAATTGTAAGCCATTTTATCTTTCAGCTTTGGTCTTATCATGACTGTCTGTGTAATTGCAAACAGTGTTTTTTTTTTTATTATTAGTATTTGAGTTATCAGGCTGTGTGCGCAATCTTCATAACTGCACAATGGCAAAAACGACATGAAAGTCACTGATAATATAGCTCATATATAAGCAGACGAGGTGAAATGACATCAAATAGTCTACATCAGGAATTCTGCATAAAGAGAAAAATGGTTACATAATGTCCTGAGTTGTTTACATTTTGCAGTATTGAATTCTTTTGCTACATCCGATTTATCGGGTGCTCATCCCGCACTCCTCCAGCACACCGCCCTCAATCATCCTTATCTTTATTTTTATGACACGTCCCCCCGAGGCTCTTTTTAAGCTCTTACTGCTGAGACATGTTTTGTGCTCGTCTCGCTCTCGTTTTTCATCCTCATCTGGAAAAGGTGCCACGCCGAACACACTTCAACTTAAACACATCCAGTTTCACTTTGGATTGAGATGAATGAATTCAATTCAAAACATTTTTTTTTTGCCAACTACAGTATGCTGCTGCTGCTGCATTTTTCACGCCTGGCTGCTTATCTGTAGGACAAGGCGCTATAGTGGCTTTGCTGTAGGCGTGGCGAGAGCAGGAGGGCCAGTACTGGCCTAGGCAGTACAGCCGCTGCCAGAACTCACAGATTCACAGCCTGAGACTTCCTGTAGTTGGATCTAGATCACAGCCTGTTTCGCTGTGCCACTGAGCTCCCACTTCAGCCTCAGTTACACAACTAATTCTCCCTTCCTCACACAAAAGACCTGGCCCAGCTCACCCTTTACGTTAACCTCCTTTCCAGATGAAAAAGAAGCCTCCTCACCCAGTCTGTCTTCCTGAGAGCTCGTCCCCTCAGGGACTCAGGCGGGTGTGAAGTTAAGAGCCACCTCAGATACTTAAATTGAACAGACCAGCGATCTCAGCTTCGCATCTACGCTAACAGACAAAAGGGAGTGGTTCACCTCTCTATAACAGGGGTAAAAGGGTTTATTTTAGTCTTTACAGAAGTGTTTTCAGTGTTTTAGCATTTTGACAGCTTTATTGGGGTAATGCCTTCACTCTGGATAATCTGAGTTAAACAGCTTAGAGAAAGAGCAGAGATATCTGCACGCTCTGAGTGCGAGATAGGGCACGTTCACGCTATTATGCGTTTTTAGTAGGAGGGGAGAAAAAAGCCAAAATGATCCCTCAATCCAATTTCATCCTGATTATAAAATAATTAAAAAAAGCAGGCAAAAGTATACTTAGTGAATTGTACTAACACCAAATATACAGCGGGGCTTACAGTGTGTCCAGGTGTCAGACATTTAACAAGAGGATCCCACAACACTTTAATTAGCCCCTTTCACACATGCACCCGCAACCATGGCATTTTCCGGACATTACCCCCCAGACAAGCCGTACGTGTGGACGCAAATATCCAAAATCAGTCAAACCGGACATTAAACAGACTTTTTATCCCGCCAGCTGCCCGGTACAAAGTCCACGCATTGATCCACACTACTACACACGATGATTACAACTCTCCACCACTGCCGCCGCCTTCATTTACATTTTAGCTGTCAGCTTAAAGCATCAGATCATGCCTTTTCCTCTCTGGGATTAGTTTCATCTAAGAGAAAGGGAAGCTCCCCTGAAAACTTTAGACTTCTTCCACCAGCTCCGCCTTAGAAGAAGTGAGGTGCAGTACTAAATGAGTGCCCGCTTAATATCTTCATACAAAGAGAATTTTGAGGAAACTCAAGTGTTGATTCAGGTTAGGAATTTATTGTCATATGCATTAGAATATCTACTTATGATGGCTTTATAGGCTAAAACGTGTGTTGGGTACCCTGAAGAGATAGTTGGAAAGTTGTGAGGGTATGTCAAACAAAAAAGGGGAAGCACTGTTTTAGATCATTGAGAGAAACTCTATCGTAGCTACAACTTAATTTATTGGAGACTGGAATACGCCAAGACAAAATGTGCTACAGGGTGTTGAAGTTTAAAGGGGAGATTTTTCTTTTTAGTACCTCAACTTCCCAAATATGCAATCCTCCTTTTGGCCTCACAGATGCACGGTCAAGAGCGTTACACTCCTGTGCATCGTCTCTGTCTTACCACCAGGCCTGCTCTTATCATCTACGCCCCCCCCTCCTCCTCTTCCTCCTCCTCCTCCTCATGTCTGACTGGCACCGGGAGCAAGATGTCAGGTGACCGGCGCAGCTGTGCCTGGCAGGGGGATCTGTGTCAGTTAGTATCAAACCCCCACAGTGGTGAACGGGCAGCTGACCTGGTTGGAGTGTAGCTTGCTCGGCCCGCAGCAGCCTCAGTCCAGCTGTACCCCTGAGCAAGAGGCATCGGGCATCAGCGCTCCCTCGCATCCAGGGTCATGATTTAGAATTTGTTAGAAAGTAGAGTTTTGTTTTTTCAGACTGGATCGGTGGTTTCGGCTGTGCTGGTGCTAACCAGGTTATGATTGATTTTTATGGCTGTGTGTTCTCACTGCTTTCTCGCTGTCTCGAGTAGTAGTGTTTATCATGGGACTGTAACTTTAATTATAGTCCTGCAGGTTAATCATTTCTAGCTCTTACCTAACTGTGTTTCCGCCCTGACTCTCACTTTACACCCAGCAGTGTTTAAAGTGTTTAAAGAAAAAAGAAAAAAAAGACCATTGTATTCAAATTTGGTGTGATTTGTGGTTTTTCAGAAACTGTCAGCGGAGTGTCAGAGCGCAGGCTACAGTGGCACGCTGATCCCTTACAAATGCGACCTGTCCAACGAGGAGGAGATCCTGTCCATGTTTTCAGCCATCAAGACGCAGCACAAGGGCGTGGACGTATGCATCAACAATGCTGGGCTGGCCCACAATGAACCCTTGCTCAGCGGCAAGACAGAGGGCTGGAGAAACATGATCGATGTGGGTGGATCACACACACACACACACACACACACACACACACACACACACACACACACACACACACACACACATATATATATATAAATACTTTAGCTGAAGCAAGCTGCAGGGCAATGAATTCGTATAAAGCAACTTCAACTTCAAGTTTTATTTATTTTTATGGCTCCTCTACTAAAACACTAAAGTAGATCGTAGGAGCTGAAATGGTTGCCCTGTGTGAGTGGAAACTAGCAAAGATTATGAGTTAAAACAGATACGTGTGCATACATGGGTCTGCACACACACACACTTCCCTCCCCTCACAGAGGCTGCTTCATTGGCTCAGAGGAGAAGGCCCTGGCACAGCAGAGGCCCACTAATGAAAGCCAGCTCTATTTCTCTTGTTGGGCCTTTTACATTCTGATTCATTGAGCTCTTGACCACTGAAGACCCCCCCCCCCCCCCTTCCTCCTCCTGCTCCAAAGTCTCCGTCTCCAGACTCCAGCATTTGTAACGCTCGTCCATCTGTTGTCATGGCAGCCCGCATGCATGTGTACAGCGGTGTATTTTTAGCCTGTGTTTAATCTGCACACTGACCTTGTTTGGTCACCTCCCCCTATCTTGCCACCACGTTAGCTTTAACCTGCAGTCTATCAATTTCAGTGCAAGAGCAGCTTAGAGGCCTCAAGCTGGACAGGAAGAGCAGGTTCAGATGGTCTAACACAGTGACCCAGTGAACATCAGCTGAGCTGATAACACCGTCTTCACGTGGCACTCTTAAATGTGATTTAGTAATAAAACTCAATGAAGTTTTGTAAGTGTTATAAACTTATGTAATTCTTTTTTATTTTCTTTGCTCTCACACAGCATGAATTTAGCTTTGTATTCTTTGTGTATAGATAGATAGATAGATTGTTAGAAACAGACATGGACTAATAGATACATACATGGTTAAATAAAGTTGCTGTCTTCACCTCTCCCACAGGTGAATGTCTTAGCCTTGTCTATCTGCACCCGTGAGGCGTACAAATCAATGAAGGAGAGGAATGTGGATGATGGTCACATCATCAATATAAACAGGTAAGTTGCCCACAAATCTCAGAACAAATGTATAGATTTATCTGAAAATAACTCGCTTTGCAAATTTGGTTAAGGTGAGTTTAATCAATTTTGAGCCCCACCTGGCATCTGTTACAACAATGAGAAGAATTGATATTGAAGTTTATTGTTTCTTTTTGACATATTGTATTTGCATTAATACATCATTATTGGATTATTGGACTATCTGTTTTCTGGAACGGCTAGCTTGTCCATTGATACACTGGATATGATAAATTTGAAATATTATCTTGCTGTGTAAGTGAACACATGGAGGCATTCAGATCAGTAAATTTAGGGGCTAATTTAGGCTGAGATAAAGGCTGAGAAAGGGGGGGTGGGGGGGGGGGGCGGGAGTGTTACAATCTCTTACATCTTTAGCTCCTCTTGTACCTGTCATGTAGTATGGGTGGGCATCGAATGGTGCCAAGTGCTGACGAGCATTTCTACTGTGCCACAAAATACGCTGTGACTGCTCTGACTGAGGGGATCCGGCAAGAACTACGAGAAGCAAACACCCACATCAGAGCCACGGTAAGTCACCTGTCACCTTAAGGCCCCTTTAGTATAGTAACAACAGTTGTCTACGTTTATTTCATGTCACGTTGTATAAGATGGGTCTAATATAATCTTGGTGGCAGTCTGACTGTATATCAGTTTGAGGCATGTTTGATTGGTCAATCCTAGCATTACAATGCAAATATACAGTAAAAAAAAAATGGAGAGAGCAGAGGCTTGAGTCATTCATCTGTGCCACTGTGTTTGGAATATGCAACCAAACAATTAACAAGCTTTGTCCATACTTACACTTCTATCCATCAAAAAACCTTAACAGAGGTCTGTTTTGGTTTGTGTCTGTTTTTTTCTCAACTTTATGCAAAAGTATTCATGTTCAGGCTTCTTTGACCAAAACTTCTGTGCTATTTCTAGCATATTGAATCACATGAATAACTAAAGTAGTAGTAAATAGAATAAGTGACTCTATTTACAGTCAGCCCTTACTTTAGTGTGTGTGTGTGTGTGTGTGTGTGTGTGTGTGTGTGTGTGTGTGTGTGTGTGTGTGTGTGTGTGTGTGTGTGTGTGTGTGTGTGTGTGTGTGTGTGTGTGTGTGTGTGTGTGTGAAATAAAACTGTTATACATTTTCTCTCCCCTGCAGTGTATATCACCTGGAATAGTGGAGACTGAGTTTGCCTTCCGGCACCACAACAGTGATCCAGAGAAAGCAGCTTCAGTGTATGAGAGTATAAAAGTAAGACAACACAACAGCCAATGTATTTTTACAAAGTGAAGTACTGTAGCATGAATAATAACATCAGTTTTCTCCATTACTCAGTGTTTGAAAGCAGAAGACATAGCCAGTGCAATCACATATGTCCTCAGTGCCCCTCCTCATGTCCAGGTATCTCTCTTGTTTCTTTCTTCCTCTCTCTTTCTTTTGCTTTTAAACTCATCACCTGTATTGAATGCCACTCATTTTCTGCCATCAGATCGGAGATGTGCAGATGAGGCCAGTAGAGCAGGTGTCATAGCAGTGAATCAGGGACCGCTGCAGGAGGAGCAGACAGACATCAGCCACGGTGACTCCTTAGCGACCTCTGCTGGGCAAAGAGGGGTGGGGAGGGGTGGGGGATAAAAACAAATCAACTACAGCTGTGTTGGATCTGGAGGGATGTGGTCAAGGAGCCCTAAAGGAGGCTGTGCGAGGAAATGAAGGGCGTGGACTTTGTAAAACCACTATTAAAATACTACTGAATGCAGCAACCTGGTTTTTGTGAAATGTTGAGCCCAGTCCCGAGCTGAGCTGACTCTAAACCACAGTAGGAACAAATAACAAAGGAGGGAGTTTCTGTTGTGCTGTGTGGTCATCTGCACGACCATCACTTCAGAGGGAAGAGTATGCCATTGATTGCACATGTTTTTTGTTTGTTTGTTGTTTTTTTTTTTTCTTTCTTTCTTTGTAGGTCATATTACATATCTTTTTGAAATTAAATGGAAAGAGTAATTGCTGTTTATAAGATTAAGATTTGTTTTGTTTTAATTTTTTATAAATATTTTAACTTTGGATCATAGATAGATGTGCTCTCATACACACTAATCATAGACAACACTGTGTCGTACTCACTGTACCTAACAGTCTGTCCACCCTGCCACCTTTACTTATTGTATGTTTTCACAAACACACCCAGTTACCTTTTGTTTGGATCTCTCCACTATTTCAAGCCCATATAAGGAGTCAGGAAAGGTATAAAACACAAAAAGTAGATAAAACTCTTTCTGTTGAATACGTTTTTTGTGTAATTTCAGTTCAGCACTTTGCATTAATTTGCGAGGAGTTAGAAGAAGGAAACACTGGTAACTTATGTAGGGGGAAGAAACTAACTCCATGCACATGTATACCCTAGAAACATGTACCTTTCAGTGGAAATCTCATTAAATGAATAAATAAATAAATGCTGTTGCCCAGAAGGAAGTTATGTTTTGTGTTATGTTAACCAGACAAACTGTTACACCCAACTTTTATTGCACAAATAAGATTCAAGCAATGGACTTTGTGACATGTTTTTTATTACACGGCTAATGAGTTGCATGACCCTGCACTCCTCTGTTAACCATCAACCTAATTTTTATCAGCCATGCCCTAATACATGAGTCAGCCTCAATTAACCACAGTTTTTTTTTGTTTTTTTTTAAGGAGCATGGCTCAATATAAAAGTTAAGCTCTGTTATCTACTAAATATAAATATTGTACCTGATCTCAGATTTAATAACACTCAGAAGTGCATTGACCAACAAGACCAAAAGAGGGCACACTTGTCAATGCCAAATCTAAGTGAGAGCAGTAACAGAGGAAGTGTGGGTCAGATAATTAAGATTCATACAACAGATTCTAAACAGACTGTCCACAACATCGTATTGTAATAAAAATGAGCAGAAATTCAACAAAATATAAATTAAACAATCTGGCTCACAAAAATGGCCATTTTAAATTATCTGCATGGCAGATATGCACCACTACATTTTCATTTTTTAAATACAGTTCTGTTTAACTTTCTCACCAGAGGTTTGTTAAAGATTTTAACCTTATGGCAAGTAATAATTATTGATTAACTTACTAAAACTCAGCCGCAGCTGGTAGCTAGATAAACACTAATAGTTCAAAACACAGCAGTATCAGAAGTTTGTCTCAATAGGAGGTTTGTCAAGTTTAGAGATGGAGCCGGTGACCGCTATGACTGGATATCCACCTGCTCTGTTTCCTCCATTCTCATAATATGGCGTTTTTGATGTCTCATTCAGGGAGTATGGTGTGATGGACAGCTTCAGTTTCTGTGGGAGAAATGTACCCGTGATAATGACATACTGCTTGATTTCATATGAGCATAACATGGCAACACATGCACATGGATATCACTTGTAAAGTCTTGAGAGGGACAAAATAAATGTTAAATATATGTCACCTGCATGATGGAGCCAGGTAACACCCACAATGTGTGAATGGCACCCAAAGGAATCCAGATGATAGAGCCCATGGCAATGACCCAGCCGACCCCCTGAGCCCAGGGAGGGAAAACATAGTCTTCATAGCGCGCCGGTTTGAACTGGATGATGGAGAAAATGAGGATAACCTGCAGCAAAAAGAAACATATTAAGTTCAGTTCCATTTAGAGGGATTTCAGTTTTGTTTTAGGGGAAATAAATCTTTAATCTAAATCATGCTGACACAAAAAGCTTGTTAACTCACAGTGATCAGTAAAGGGGCAATTATTAACCAACACAGCCTGAAGAAGATATTTGCTCTCTTTCCAGTCATCTCTTCAAGATTGTCTGAAAGTCGAGTCACACCTGCACATGGAAAGGTGCTTTAGACAAACAGCCATACATATTTTATTTGCATATTACTCAGTCTGAACAATTGCAATGTGTCTACTTTTGGAGTCAAGTGCATCATCAAGTGTTTTAATCTCACCATAACACCAACAGATGGCTATAACCTCAAAGAACGCAAGAAACATGATGGACACTATGGCTGTGTAATGGTCCATCAGCTGGAAAACATAGATCCCCATCTGGACAGAGATGCACTCTTTAAGACAACATGTAAGCAAGACTGGGGACCGTATAGTTAAATTATCATTTAAATCCAGTCCATCCAGTAATTTGCGACCTGTACCTGCATGACACAAGGAATCCCAAAAAGGCATGCTGCACCACAAACTGCAAGAACAAACAGCTCCTTTCGCTTGAAGAATTTAATCAGCTGTTGATGGAATTCGTCCATGAAACTGGTCACCATTACTTCAGCCATTGCAAACTGGCAAAATAGAGAGAGTTCATAAATCATAACTGTTTAAGATTAGTGAAAATAATCCAATTTGTATGCATATTCTCACTATAAACTACCTCACTGTCCAGTCCAAGGCAAAGCAGCATGAAGAAGAACATCACGGACCAGAGCTGAGACACTGGCATGTTGGCAAAGGCTTGTGGGTAAACAACATAAACCAGTCCTGGACCTAGATACACAAACACACAAGATGTCAGAGTAACATTGCTGACTGAAAAAAGTCAACAGCGACCATCCTAAAGAGTGAGAACTATGATGAAAATTGTGAGAAACAGCTGTTTTTTTAAAGATGAAAAACAGTCAGGTCATTTGCAGCATGACACATGCTTCAGGCCTGTATTCGCCACACTGCAATTGATGTGTTGTTGCTTGGTTTCACTTTCCCATAGTCAGAATTAATAAAGCACATTATTAAAATGACCTCTAAGAAATGTAACAAGAACAGGAGCATTGCAAGAGCACTGATAATGATGATTAAACACCCTCAAGCAGGCAAAATATCTTTCATTTAGATAAAAAGGAAAGATAAATATTAATATGATTGGCGTAATTATTAGAAAACAATCGCCACTGTCTAATCTAATCTCACTGCAGCTGAAGATATGAGCTGAGATTGTTCTTACCATCTACAGCCAGCTCGCTGACAGGAATGCCCTGCAGGTGAGACATGTATCCAAAACCAGAGAAAATGACAAAGCCTGCCAGGATACTAGTGACAGAGTTGATGATGGATATAGTCAGGGTGTCCCTGTGTGGTGGAGAAGATGTGGTTATGTTACTTTCTTACTGCCCAGGCATCATTATTGGCACTGCTGAGGGAGAGAAAAACTGAGTGGATTCTTACTTGAGAACGTTGTTGTTGAAGGAGTTGTAGCTTGACATGGCCATGAGGGAGCCAAAACCAATCCCGATAGAGTTAAAAATCTGAGCTGCGGCATTCACCCAAACCTGCAACACATGCAAAACTGCTGATCACTATCAGTCACTGCCTGTACCAATCATAAATAACCATGCAACACTAATACTAATATTCATCTTATCTGTGCTCTCCTATGCCAGACCAGTAGTTATTTCCACTCCTTCATCTTCCTCCTTTCTTACCTCCACTGAGAGCAGCATATCCCACTCTGGCACTATGAAAAAGGTTATCCCATCTATTGCTCCAGGAAGCTGCACATTATTAATCAGCAGGGCAATCAAGATAACATACGGGAACAGAGCAGTGAAGTACACCACCTGCACACACAAACAAACAACATATTGAAGGGTTGTTGTTTCGTTCCTCTTTGTTTCTGTGTCAGTTCCTCGCTCTTTTTCCCGCTCACCTTGCCTGTGGATTTCACACCCTTAAAGATGCAAAAGTAAATGAGGATCCAAGCCAGCAGGAGAATGAGGAAAAGCTCCCACCGTAACACTCCTGGCTCCTCCACTCCCTCGGTCTGCTCCAACATCTTATATCTTCAAAGAAACCAAAAAGAAAAAGAAATTAAAATGGTTAATTAACATTCTCTTAGACAATTAATTCTACATTAATCCTGACAATATGCCCCCAAACTAAAGCCTTTAACAGACAGCTGGGTCCCAGAGGTCTTCCCTGTTAAAATGTCACTAAATTGCTAAATATCTATTAATCAGATAGGCATGTGGCGGTGTCCCACAGGACTCCAATTTTGGCTTTTTATTAACATAACACTATACTAACACTCACAACAGTAACTTGGCTAACACCTTGTATGTAACTTATATTGCTTTCAGTAAGCCATACCTTCATTCCATATGATTATGCACTAACTGCTGTTAAGTTAATGAGTAACCCAATTGGAAAACGTGGGGTTTCACTTCACTGTCACTATCCACAATGAAAAATGAGTGACATCACTGCATATTGAAAATCTAATTCAAGTACTCCCTCAGTCTATCAACTTCAAAACCAAAGATCAGCATCTGGAAGATATCATCAGGAGAAATCAACATCTGTTTGACCTTTAAGGCTTCTGAAACTGCTGCCCAGAGAAGAAAGCAACATGTTTTTATGGACACAAACATTTTAGATTAGACTGAGTCAATGTTTTCCACACTTTCCTATGTATATTTGATCTGTTTGCTCCTCTATCTTATCACTTGGGCTGGTATCTGTCACGTGACTCACATAATAATATTGGGTTCCAGAATGATTTTATGCTATAAATTAATATAATCAGTTTAATGATACAATTTCCTGAGGTTAAGATAGGTTAAGGGATTTTTTATGCCATGACGTAATCATTATCTAGTCTGGTTTTGTAAGTCTGAGACCCAGTGCTGCTTTCTCCCACACAGTGAAATATACTTGAAGAACTCCTGGCTGGCTGTGGACGAATAGCTGCTGTTGGTGGCATGATTGGTACAGTTAGGTGTGTTCCAGGTGTTGTTACAATTCTGCCAGGGTAGAGGTGACTGGAAGGAGCTAAAGAGATAATAAAGGGCCCAGGTGATGACGACATTGTAGTAGGTGCACATGATAAAGGAGATAGCCACGGATGCCATGCCCACTCCTGAGGGATAAACAAAATGAATGTCACTTTCTTTTTCTTTTTTCTTTCTTTCAGTGACTTGAAATATTTCAGTCAGACCACGTAGTACCTTTTAACAGTGGACAGACATTAGCCAGAGCACGGACAGGCCCCCATCTCATGTATTGCCCTACAGTCAGCTCCATGTACAGCAGAGGGATCCCCAACACCACCAGCATAAGCAAGTATGGCACCAAGAAGGCACCTGGTAGAATGTGACGCTGAGTCATTAACAACACAGAATTTCTTGACAAGATGTTGCAACTCAGTAAGGTTTATGGTACCCTCTAATGTTTAACTTCTGTGGAGAGCACGTTGACCACACATATATTATCTCTTGCCTTGGGTAACTGGTAATGTAATGTCAGGTGAGGTATATTTATTTTTTTACTGTGCATGCAGAATTCCTGCATAAGATGAATGATAATATTAATAAATATATTAAAAAATAATATAAATATATACAATAAGTACTTACATGTAATACACACATTTCTACAAACATAATTTGAACATTTTTCAACACAATTAAAATCACTATAGAGCAAGTCCTTGAGGTAATGCTCACACATTTTGTCTTGAGACCTGAGTGCAATATATCCTATAGTCAGTGTAAAGGATGGTCTGGTCTAATTTTTGTTTGAGGATGAAATGTCAGCTTGGTTTCTCACCTCCTCCACTCCTGTAGCAGAGATAAGGGAACCTCCAAACGTTGCCCAGACCCACAGCGCAGCCGATGCCAGCCAGAGTGAACTCTATTTGCCTGCTCCATGTTGGTCTGCTGTGCTGCTCGTCCATGTCTGCTCCCCCTGTCATCTCTGTTGCTCGTCTGGGCCCAACTCCATGGAAAAGCTGGTGGTGACTTTAGTGACACTGGGTGATATAACCTTTTATTATCCTTAATGATTAGCTTAGCAGCATTGTCTATGTTGTCCAGCATGCGGCAGTAGTGGCATCCTGGTTCACAAAGAAGAAACAGTTTGTGTCAAAGTGTCTCATCAGGTTTGTGGTTTCATAAATGTGAAGATTTTATTTATGAAAGCTGCTTTTAAACAATATACAGTTCTTCCCAACACACAATCTAACTCTCCAAGCTCAATGTAAAAAGAATAACCTTTTTACATTGTTGTAACCTTTTTCAAATAAGTTAGTGTGGATTTTCTCAATTTTGCATTGACAATACATTAACTTCAGTGTCAGTTTATCTCAAGTGCATGTTACCAGAAGTTAGCTGTAGGATGAATAGGCTCAAGCAGCGGAAAAAAGACAGGACATAAACTCTCTTTTTTTTTTTTAATCATAAATTACTATTTTGATTACTCTCTTTTATGGACTCCACAAACTCTGCTTCTGTAATACCAAGATCTTTACAGCAACAGCAAATTCAAAGCCCTGCAGTAAAAGCAGAAGCAGAAAGGGACACATTGTTTCTTCTCAAATATTTTACTAGTTAGACCAGTTTGTTACATATTTGCAATGTGTCACACATGAAATTCGACAAGTTTACAATTTGTTCTCAGCAAAACGTGCTGAAAATGCATTTGTGCAATCGTGCCAGCAGATTTTACGTGAGGCCATCACGCTCTAACAACCACTTTCCTGTAGCAATATAGATATAGATATAGATATAGATATAGATATAGATATAGTACTGTGATATGCAGTGCTCTGACAGAGCATCGATCTAAAGGTTTGTTTGGTCAATTAGCTCTATGTTGTTTGCACTTGTCTTTGCAATTTGACTCAATTTGATATTTACTGATTTCCTCTATTGTCCCATATTAGTCATGGATGATCAATAGCCCAGTTCAGTGTTATTATTTTTGACATATTAGAGAGAACATGTGCAGTATTAATATAAATGTCTCACAATATGAAAGCAACTCACAATATTAGTGTTTGCAGACAGTTTTCAATCAAAATGAAGTTGAGTGATTGGATATTAGATATTATGTTCTGCTTACAACAGTATCAACATAAATGTAAAGACACTGAGGAAGTTTGAAGTGTGCAGGGTGCAAATCTAAAGAAGTCAGTATTCTTAGCATTCTCTGACTAGTGATTATTTAAAGGTGCAGTATTATATATAGGATTTAGTGGCATCTAGCTGCCCTTTAATGTGTGTAGGAGAAACCACAATGACCCAAAACAAAACAAAAAACCACATCCTGCATGTACAGTATATCTTATATAATATTCGAATGATAAAGTGGATTAATTGAGGTGATAAGCTGCATATTTATGCTGTCATGGTAGAGCTAATATTACTTGATACAAATACTGTACAATACTAATGCAACGTATCCTGGTGAATAGTCTAATATAAGTATAACAAAGAATATATAACAAATGTTTTATGTTTTTTCTGAAATGTAGTGGAATAGACCTGTAAAGTAGCAGAAAATGGAAATACTCAAGTACAGTATAATTACCTCAAAATAAAGTACAGTACTTGAACAGGGCTGGAATGTAACTAAGTACATTTAGTACTTAGTTACATTCCAGCCCTGTTTTCTGAGTCTGTGTGTAAATCTGTTTGTGTTTGTAGGCCACCTGCTGGACAGAGTGGGCACAGAAGAAAACAGCCTGAGTGGGGTTTGAATCACTTTTCATACATCACTTTAGTAACCATCTCATCTTAATCCAATATTCCAGTATAATGGTAAGCTATTTTTTGAAGAGAGGATGTTAAATTAAGGAATTTGGATACTGTACATGACTTCCTTTTGTCATCTTGTGGGAAGGGCCCTTCATTTTTAGAAATGTTCTTGAGGCCCCTCATCACCACCCTCATCAGGGCAGTCCTGTCCTAATGAGAGATCATGGCCCCAAAAAGGCAGCCCTCTAGGGTGAAGCAGGTTTCAATGCCATTCCTGTGGCATCTGCACAGGAATGTTTATGAATGTAGCTTTAAGGTATTTTGACAACCTTGCCAGAGGCTGCAGTGCAGGATATACACATGCTGGTTGTTGTGAGTCAATATGGGTTGTGGTCCTGGGCTTTATTCCCAGTAATTTCCTGCCCTGGAGCATGACTTGTCCTTTTATTATGCTAGAGCAGCACTCATAAATCCATCTGTCAGACAGATGGGAAACATGACAACCTTGTGATTGCACTGATATGGAGTAGATGGGAAAACTAAACTGAATGAAACTCGTAGAAGAAGAAAATGGGTTATCATCACTGTGATGAAAATACGAAATCATGATTTGTTGTTCCCGACCCCAGAGTTTTCTCATCTTGCCTACCATGCCTGTAGAGGCACATGCTAAGGTGTAATTATCCTCTCTTAAAACCAGTCATGCAGATCTTCTACACTGGTATTTGATTACAGTGCCACCTCTGCACGATGTGCCACGCCTGCTCTATATTATTGTAGGCCAGTAAACCTATGTTCAGCGCTGAATGTCAGAGGTAATGAGCGTGCAGATATATTGTAAATGCACAAATTCGATTAGGAGCATATTGCTTTCAATATCTATGCTTTTACTCTGTCCGAGGAATGAAAGTTTATACTGTTCAATTGTACATGAATCATGTGGGTGGTAAAGCTTTTCTTTTGTTTGTTTTTCCCTGGATGGGCTTCAGGACTGAGGGTTTCAAATTGCATTCACTTTGCATACAGTGTAGGCTTCCACAGTTGTAAAATAGTACAATGGTTCTTAAACCCTTTCACATCAAGATCTCCTAAACTGACACAAATTAGACCACAGACCCCCATCTGATAACATCTTTGCTTTTAGATGTGTCACAGAAAGTGTATGAAACCCAAGGCCAAAATATTCAAACATTCTGTCACTGTGTTATCTATGGATGGAACTATAATGAAAATAAATGATACCCCTTTTTGGCAGAGACCCCTTGGAACTCAAGGACCCCGAACAGCACACGCCCTACTTTGTCAGGGGCGTGTCAATGCAGCTCATGACACATTTCGCGGGGAATCCGTGACCGCCTCAATAATACCAAAGGAGATCAATAGTGTGTGATCAGGTTATTAATTGAACACGAAGTCAAGTGATCCCACCAGCACGCGCACACACTCTGGGAAATGACACTGATCCTTTACTGTTTATCGCGTGAGAGCACATTTAAACAACCACGCCTTTATTGTTATTATTACTATCTCGCATCATCTACTGTAGAGGAGGGTCGGCAGAGACTATGGGAAGAGAGGGAGGGGCATCTGACTAGTCGAGTCAAGCGGCAGAAAAACCGGAGCGGAAGTAGAACGATGTAAGGTTCCAAAATAAGTGTACAAAATCATTTAAACTACATCCAGACTTTTATTTTCACAATCATAAGCGGAAGTGGGGCTGCCATTTTGAAACGCTTAAACGATAATCGATGGGCGTGGAGCTTTGACTGCAATGTAATGCAGAAGACCACGGTGAAGTGAAAAGGAGAAAAGAAAATCAGTGTTTACAAGCAACGCAAGTCTTGTGGGCGTCGAGTAGTTTTGGCGAGTCGGTTTTTCTGTCGGTAAAAATGGGAAATTGCCACACCGTTGGACCAAACGAGGCCCTGGTGGTTTCAGGTACGTTAACCGTGAACGTATGTGGTGTCGTATGCCCGTTATGGCTGCTTTAACGTACACGGTGGCGAGAGAAAATATAGCCCTACTGCTAACCTCGTATTCCAAGTGACTGCTTATACCTGAAACAGCGGGTTAGTCGGTACATTGACTGCCATTTGTCGCTATAATGATATAATATAGTATAATAACAAACCACCTCAGTCAGCATTCAGGTACGGTAACGTTAGCCGTTAACAGGTCGCCCCTCCTCAGTGGTCACTAAAGCGTTAACTAAAATCATAAAGTGTCGGTTTTTACTCATAAGCCAACATATTTAACACAACCTTTACGATTAATAAAACTGCTATTTATGTCTATTATCTCTGTTTTAATCTTAATATCCCCCACAAAATGTGTTTTTTCGACGCTATTTTGCGGGTTTGGTCCCACATATGTTATCATTTAGCTAAGTGTAGCGTTTACTAGCGAAGCGGCTTTTACAGGTGCACTCTGTTATTGTTAAGAAGCTAATATAGAGATGAATATAAGAATTGAGATGTAGATAAGATAAGATTTATGATGAGTTAACGTTATGTCTGTTTTTTCCTTGGGCAGTGGTGGTGGGATATGGCGACTGTCTGCTGCATAAGGAATACAGCTAAATTCAATTAGAGTCGGGCGCAGCGATGATACTCTTCCTGGTTGCAGTCAGGTTTGCAGTGACCACATAGTCTGTCGTGTCTCTGTCAGCTGGTGCTTCTACCATTAATCTACTATTAAAAATTCAGAGACCAGGGCCCACTATTGTGTCAGAGAGGCTGCCATTAAATTCACATGGATTCTCTTCAGAGAGTCACATGTCTGATTACAACACTCATTGTGTAAATTGTCAGTAACATCTGTGTTCGATCAAAACTCAAAACTGTTTTGTTATGTTGCGGCATTGTCAAGTAATCTCATACGACCCCCCATTTGTTTAGGAATCAAATAACTTTAACCTTTTGTTTTAAAGGCTTGCTTAAGTCTATAAATGTGATAGGGCAGCGCATGCAGAAAAAATGTCAGCGCTCTTTTATAACTGCGTCTGATTGGGCAAATTGCTGTCTAACCCGTTTTTTGAAGGACAAAAAAAGAGAAAAGGCTTTGGGATTTTCCATTGTGAACAAACGTTTACGTGAGGGTTAGTCTCCACATAGAGGATTATAAATGTCAAAGAGGATAGTGGTTGGGTGATTCACATCCTGATTTCAAGATTGATTAATGCCATAGTGTGAGAAGATGAAAGTGATCTATGTGCAGTAGTCAGGTGCCAAAGCAGAATTACCCTTTTTTTGGGGGGCCAAATTTAAAATATCGCAGGTAAAACTTCATGACATGAGGAAGGGCTTACTGGTTTACTTTTCAAGAGCCAAACGCACAAACTGAAGTGGATGACATGATTTTTTTTCGCTTGTGTAAATTGTCATTCATTCCCATGGAGCCCCCCCCCCCCCGCCCCTCCCTCCGCTTTGGATTGAATGCAGTGTGGAATCTCAGTTATGCCCGGGGAAGACTAGAGCAACTGGAGCTAAAATGGTGTGTGGTTCCAAGCTTTTCTATAGGTCCGTCTTTAGCCTGTTACCACTTAAGTTGGCGATGGCATTTGGCAGGAGTCGGCTGGATTTTAATAGTAAAGGCCTGTCCCGCCTACATTCTTTCATTAAAACAGCACTTGTAATCCACAGGATTTAGCTCGTGATCATAACAAATGGCAGTAAAAAAGCTTCAAAAAACATTCTTCTTGTGTTGATTAAAAAAGTAAATATTTATACATTGCATGTTCATATTTTACAGTATTGCTTAGTTTGGGGGAAGAAAGAGGCCAATCTGGAACCTCAAAAGTTAGCATGACAGACTAGCTCAAAAGGTCACCATCATAAAGTTGAGTTGAGTTTTTTTCCAAGCACTATACATCCCTTTTTTTCTGCTCTTCCTGCACAATACAATGCTACTGTTTCCTATGGGATTTTGTTCAGTCACATCAGGGAAGTGCATTACTTATATAATGTGAAGAATGGGGAACAGAACAGGCTACTGTGGGAGAAAGTGAGATTTAGTCTTTTTAATAATAACTGTGTGTGTGTGAGAGAGAGAGAGAAAGAGAGAGAGAGAGAGAGACATGCATCAATTTGTTGATCTGCTGTAATGCTTGGTTGTTGGGGGAGTATGTGTCCGTAAAGATAGTCCGGCTCCTCCCCATCCTCTGTCTGCCAGTTAACATGTGACAGCTGGGAATGTCACTCTAAACACTCCAGATTAAACTATCACACGACAGCCAATGAGCAGGACTGATACGTGTTGCCTAAAAAAACTTTCATCATATCTGGAAATATCTCCCAGCAACTTTAAAACAATTGTTGCTACAGTTTCTACAGCGCTGCGTGTGGAGAGGGTGACGTCACATGTAGCTGTGAAATGAGATGTTTCTGTTTAATGGAAATATAGATATAAGAATATAAAAGTTTGTGTTTTGTGCAGAAAGATAAGTTTTAGGTGTTATTTTGCATTCATGAGAATCTTTTATTTATCAGAACAGTTTATTGTAGTGTTTGAATTGAATTGATTTGCATTAGTTTGCATTGAATCACAGCAACAGCCACAGTCAGATAAAACACGTTTTGATTTGTGTTTGACAAAGCTGATTAAAGCCAAGCGAACCATTGATATCACAGCGGAGCACTGAGAGCATTTACATTGACAACACACACACACACACACACACACACAGCTCGATTAGAGAAAATCAACATGTGTTGCAGTTGAGATACAGTACACAGGCAGAGGTAAAGTCACATCAAGAGTTTAAAAGTTGTACCGGAAAGCGCAGGTGCCTGACTTTCTCCTAAATGAGCAAACATTGTGGGGACTGTGGTTGGAAGATGGGGTGGTGAATGGTTTGTTATGAATTTTTCAGCAGCACATGATCACCACCCTGAGAAACCAGAGTATGAAACCAGGTCACTGTCTTCTCAGTATTTCTGCACTGCTCTGGATTCAAAACTGAATCTGCTAAATAAATAAATAAACTTTCTCATGAGGTGTATTTCTTCTGATTGGACAAACATGGTGAGCTGTTTGTATGAATGACCATCCAGCAGCAGTTATGTTAAAGGTCTAAACTGCTCGTAGCAACAGGAACATACATCATGTGGGTGTTTGCGGTTAAGTGAATGTTCTCACATTTGGGGTGATCATGTGACTGTTTATGAAACACTTTGTAATTCCAGCTCATGCCTTCATTAACAGTGATGGTAGTATGAGTCATCTAGTACCCTTGTGACATCCATGTCATCTGTGTTGTTTCCAAGGTGGCTGCTGTGGCTCAGATCAGAAGACGTATGTGGTGGGAGGCTGGTCCTGGGCCTGGTGGCTCATCTCCGACATCCAGAGGTAGGACATGTCTGCTCTGTCTCCGAGGCCGCGCATTACTCACAAACCAGAAAACTGCTGAAAAGTCCTGTTGAGCCAATGAGTGTCGGGTGGCACAAAGCGTACTAAGTCGGTTAGGAAGCTTTTAAGAGCAGGGTATCTGCAGGTACACGCAACAGGCTGAAAAAAAAAAGTCTTTATGAAGTTATTACAAGTCCTAATCTGCAAGGGATTATTTAAGAGGCTGAAGAGCACGTCTCTTTTGTACAGTACTCCATGTGCTTACCAATGAATATTTTGTCCTTTTTGGCCTGCTATGGAGGGGGTGTAAGGGTATTTTAGTCCATCAGTTTCTTCCATGGGGAGTATCTGAACTAGTGGTCAGATGACCATTAAATTTGATATAGATGTCAGACACCCCCAGAGGAGGATTTGTAATTGTTGGTCATCTACTGACATTTCTTCCAATGCCACCATCAAGCCAAAAGTTTCATTTGTGGAACAAGACGCATCAAAATCTATTCACCAGTTTGTCTACCAGTGGAGCACATTTATGATCCACAAAGGATGATGTTAATCCATTTCAGACATTTTCTCAAACACCAGCCTCACTGTCAAAGTCACACACAAAAAATACTGTATCGTATTATTTATAAAGCAGACAGAATTAAAGGATAAGTTTTCTTTTTGTTAAAAAAAAATGAAAAGAATAAACCAACAATGAATGGATCCTGTTGACAGGTTTTGTGTCTAGTGAAGGTTGTTGACATGTAGTTTATTCCTGTGTGCTTAAAACTCTTCAGTAAGTCACCGTGTGGCAGCGGTTTATATGTTGCTGAACATGGGCACTGTAGTTCTTTTAATTCAATCACATATACTCTTTACACTGTCATGGTGCTGTAAATACAATCCTTGCAAGTGTGTTTTAATCCCTGGATTAAAATAGTTCCTAACAGATGTTCTGTTTAATTTTGTCTGATTGATGTTTACTAAAAACTACATTGCCCATTGCCCCATCACCATATATAGATATCTATATATACAGGTTTATATTTATATATGTGTATGTGTGTGTTTATTGGACAGAATGTGTCACTATTGTATCTGATCAGGTTGTATTAAGGTAGTGTACTAGGTTTATGGGGTCTCTTTCTGTCCCTCATATTAACTGCGTTGTGTTTGTTAGTGTATAATAGTAAATGATGATGGGCAGCTGATCCTTCAATTAGTATTATACTTTTTTCAGTTTTTGTGTGTAGGTAGTTTAAAAAAAGTCAAATGTTTATATGCGTTGTGGAACTGCAGATACCCTGACACAGTTATTTTTCAGCAAGACAAAAAGAAATGTTGTTTTCTCTTTCCTATCCACATCCAGTTCAGTGCAGAATAAACACATTATTTATGGTGAATTTAGGCAAACAACATTAATATGAAAAACAAATGTTTACCAGATGTGTAAACATAGCTGCTCACCACTGTCCACTGCTTTTAAATGCAACCCCGAATACAGCTTCTTTGATAACACTGGAAAGATAAATACATGGCATGTAATGGCAAGGTCAAAGTAACGTTTTACAAAACAGTAACTGTTAACCTTGTTTTGTTGACCTCTCACATTCCTAACCATTGATACTACAACAACAAATTAACAAATTAAAAAGCACACGCTAAGCAGCTGAAAATAATTAGCATATATTAATTAATTTGATTATATTCAAATAAATTGAATTGTCTCTCTGCCAGAGCGGGAAACCAGAAAGTAAAATAGTCTTTTCTTAATCAAGTCTAGTCCTAATCAAGAGAACCTGAAACACTGACAGAGACTCTGTGGACCTGCAAACTGTTTGACCTTAAAGCTTATAGCTACATGCTCAATGTAGAATATGTTCATATAAAATGTCCCTGTAAAATTGTGGTACTTGGTTCAAAGTGGCTAAGTGGAGCTCCTGGTTATAATAAAAATGTTACTTAGTGTGTTTCTGCCTCTTTGTTTCTACTTTGCTGAAGCCGCTTTGCTTTGTTTGGTGTCGATCTCACCCGGTCTAAGCCCCGCTGTGTCTCCTTCAGTTAACCTATTTCCTACTAAGTGCTCTTCTTCATTGTTAGTTGCTAGGAAATGTAACGCTACACCTTGACGATGAAATTAAGTAAATCACCCTACCCATCCCCCTCACTCCATCCCTGTTAAGAGACGGGCTGTCTCAAGAATCCCCTCTTGTCTATTTTTACTGTGCAGTTTGGTCTACATTTGAGATGATTTATCAGATGATGAGTAACAGGAGAGATGCTCCTTCTTTTCTCCGGAGTAGCGACCACTTCAGCTCCCCTGTGCACATAAATCCAGAAGCTAGAAAGTATCATAAAAACGGGAGGGGAGGGGGTGAAGTGTGGCTTCCCGCTTGTGATGCAGCAATCACGTAAATGTCCAGGCCTATGACTCATTGATCCAAGAAAGAGGTGGAGCCCTGAAGAGTCTCCTCCTCCAAGTGTAACTGCAGTCAGCCTCCCATGTCTTACACTCTGAAACTGACTCCGACAGCAGCCAGGATAAGTCAGTATTTATTATAAAATAACAGCTGTGGCCATTTTATCAGCTCTGCAACATAATCTCATATAAACAGTTGTGCTCAGCTGGAAGTGAAGTGGCAGATAATGATAGTTTGTAGCAGACATTCTTTTCGTAATCTGTGTGTAGAAGTAGTCGCTGGGATCGAGAATACTGTCAACACAGAGTTAAGGTTTCATCCATGGATCTTGCTCTTTGTCCGAGTTTATTTAAACATTTATTAACAGACGAGAGAAGCTGTGTTGTAGCAATGACCAATCTGGTTTTGTAAGAGGTGTCACCAGCAGCAGATCATACATGAAACAGCCTTTGTGGCTAAAACAGCAAAACAGGAGGTCAGATTGTGTCTTTCTCTTCCCCTTTTTCCTCTTTGACCTTGGTTACTGACATTCCTAACACCTGTTGTCCAACTTGCTTTTTTGCCTCTTGCTACTCCCGTCTGCCTACGTAGAATGTCTCTGGAGGTTATGACCATCCTCTGTCGCTGTGAGAATATCGAAACCTCGGAGGGTGTTCCCCTGGATGTGACAGGGGTGGCTCAGGTAATGCATTTCAAAAGACCAAAAAAACAAAAGCAGCAGGTGACTGGTGCCC
Source organism: Scomber japonicus (assembly GCF_027409825.1). Taxonomy (NCBI): domain Eukaryota; kingdom Metazoa; phylum Chordata; class Actinopteri; order Scombriformes; family Scombridae; genus Scomber; species Scomber japonicus. Next base: position 24,085,272 of record NC_070590.1, on the reverse strand, counting down.
AAGACCAAAGGAAAGACACAGGAAAATGGTTCAACTAACAAGCTAACGTTGTGTGTCTGTTTCTCTCATCTTCACGGCTTTTTTCCCCCTCTGCAGCAAAAGGAGACGCTCAGCTGTCACTAACTTGAGCTTTGCCATGAAGCTGAACTCTGAGTCACTTTTGGCAATGGGGTAACCAAATGAATGCTATAGAAACGGCTAAAAAGGATTTGAGGAATCCAATCCAAAAGAAATAATTGAAACCAATCTAAATGTAGAGATCTTGAGTTCTGGATAGCATCTCATTTTACTCCGTTGTTAGTGATCTGGAGTCCTTGGGTGAATGGTTTCACTTTGTGCTGTTTTTTTTCCCCTTGTGTTCTGGCCCTTCCCTTCATTTGCTTTCCCTCCGAACATGTCAATTTTTATTTTATTTTTTTCCACATTCTTCACAGGATAACGCTTGAGATTATGACCCTGCAGCCCAAGTGTGAGGATGTAGAGACAGCGGAGGGTGTAGCTATTACTGTCACTGGGGTGGCTCAGGTAAATCACCACACTTTTTTGGGAATGCCAGTAGACTCCACTAACCCCCACATCTTTCCCAACCTCCTCTTTTTTTTTTCCTCTGGCGTCACCGCATAATCACAGCAAATGAGGGAATTTCATAGAGGACTTAAGTGAAGATGCACACCTGTGTTTTTTGTTGTTTTTTTTGTGTGTGTGTGATTTTGACATGAGACAGATGCACATACAGATGTTCAAACTGGGTCAAACTGTTGTCTGCATGATTTCTGCTCATATGTGGACAGAGTTCACCTAGTTTATTGTATCTCACCAAGGACGCAGTCAGACTGACAGTAGCACTGTGTCCAAAAACGCAGCATCCTCATTAATTTAAATAATACCACTGAGCTTGTCGGCGCAGTGTAAATTGGCCAATGAAATACAAGCAAGTAGAATATCGAATATCTTGCAGCACTGCACTAATTCTTCTGATTATGATATGCAAGTGTGGAGATTATTATTGCTGTGATGACGTTCCAGAGTGGTAAATTTCTGCTTCTAAACTTCATAAACTGTCCTGTTTCTCTGTGCTTGGGAAATCTTCAAACTGAACTTCCTGGTTTATATTCACACAGCTGTAGCAGCTCACCCACACCAGCCCCTTGCGTTTTGTTGGAACAGTGCCATTTTCTGTCTGATATTGGTCCTAGTGTGATAGTAGAGGGGGTCTGTGCAGAGCCTGATGTGGATTTTAGTGGTGTTCTGTTATTTTTCTTTCTTTTTTTAAGTTAATTATGTATGCTATTGTTTGATCCCATTCAGTGTCAAAATCAAAAAAATCTCCTTTTCCTTTCCACAAGCCATTTGGGTAACTTTCTTTTCACAATAAAAGTTAACAGTATTAAGACATGGTCACTAAATGTATAATAATCATGTAGTTTAATGGCACTTCAGCATATAAACAAAATTAACAGGTGCAGATAATTACAAGGAGACTGAAATATAATATTAATGTCTCTATTAATAACTATTAATATAATATTACACTGAAATAATTATAGTTATTAATAAACACATTTAATTGAACTAACTATTAGCATTGCACTGCCATAACAAGGACTCAAAGTAAGATCCAGCAGAGCCATATCGTCTTTTTTTAATTTCACGTTTTTCTTCTTCCATTTTAAAACCTACATTACCCACAATGCAACTGTAGACAGTTCAGTAGGAAATTCAGTTGTGTGTACTGACAACAAGTCAAAGCTGTCATGGACATCTTGTCTTGTGGAAACTTGCCCTTGTAAATAAATGCTGACTAAGTTCTAAACAAGTGTAATAAAAAGTGATTCTTTTTTTTATGGTGGATTTTCACATTTGCATAAAATACTATTTTCTGTATTTCAATTTTCAAGTAATATTCTGCTATGATTCATTTATCCTTCTTTTTAGTCAGCATGCATTTTGGTGTTTGAAAGAGGATGCCTCATTATCTTCTGGCCACAGCCATACCAGCGTTCCTCTGTGATTTCCTACATGCATGCTGACAATGCATCCACTGTTTAGAGCTGAACAACCCCTCGCTCTCACATAGTTCACTTCACAGAGAGGCTCACCATGCCACCATTTGATTGGCCCAACCTAAGCCAAAGCCATTGTGGAACGTGTGTCCCATGGCAACAGGAGGATAGAGACACATATGTTTAGGCTCAAAGAGAGGCACCTATTTGAGGGAGTTTATTGCAAAACCTGAGCAGAATGTTAATCTATGATATTGTTCTGACTTAACTACCTACTGAGATAGTTGAGACCTTTTGAGGAATAACACAAATTGAGGAAATAGTTGTCAGGGGCAGTTGGGATTGCATTGTTTTTCTTTTGCATATCCTGTACTTGTGTATTTCAGTTGTGTGTCAATGAAGTGAACAGGAGGAAGGGTGGCGTCAGAAGGGGCATTTTATGGTTAGGTCAGAGATCAGGAGTTGTAAATAAGATATCACCATTGCACACACGTCTTTATTCCAGTCTGGGCCGCAGCACAGCTCCCCCTGCTGTCTGTTTGTGCCTGATGTGTGGTTATCCAGGTGGCTTGCAGCCTTTTTTTTTGTTTTCAGACATGTTTCCTTGGAATGACGTTCATCTTCCCTGACATTGTGTTGCCCTTATTCCTTGTATGAATGCATGTTGCAAAACAAAACCATGTGCAGACCGCTCGCCTAAGGACCCAGCTCACGCTCTCTTTCCTTACAGCTCCAGTGGAGTATAGTGTCATCCCAAACCTTTTGTCTTGCACCTTTTTTGATTTCCAGACTGTGTAAATGAGTTCTCTTGCTGTCACTGACTGCCCTTGTTTGTTTTATTTTACTGTAAACAGTGTCGCTGATTTAATTCCCTCAACTTGAAATGATACTGTTCACTGTTATTTGACTTTATAATAGGAACATACAGTAGTTTCTGATTTATGATTTGCTCTACATTACCATGAAACCAGCTTTGATGTTGGACTTTCTTCCACATAGTAATTACTCAAATGTGGAACTAAACAGGGAATATATATCCTTGCATTTAAATGTCTGCATTAAGAAATTATTAGCGTAGTAGTTTCCATTTACAAGTACTCTTGCTCTGCTTGTTATCTTATGTCTTCGAATGGGTTTGAAGTCAGGTCTGCATCTGGTGATATTGATCACAGAAGAAAGGCATCTAGTTTCATTACCTTCCATGACATGATTCGATTCAAGGAAGCTGCTGTCTGCACTTTTTAAGTCCAGGCACTCACACCATTGAGTGCATCAGAAGATATCAACATATCAACTATGTTGTGATCAATTATATGAGATTAGGACAAAATTGTATTATCCAAAGATATTGCTAAAATGCTGTTCTATACATTCATATCACTGTGTATTGAAAACCTAAGAAATTGGAAGTAACTTTTAGATAATGTTTGTTTACTTAATTGTATTTATCTCACCATGCAGACTTTACTCTATGTCAATATTGGCCAGTATTTTCTAAATACTTTCTTAATAAGGCATAGTGACTGTATACAAGATTACAATTACAGTGATCACATCTCCATCTCCAGCAGTGATATTGTGTTTATATGCCTTTCTCCTGTGATAATAATCATAATTGAAACAGTTCATCACAGTGTAAAATATTGCTCAATCCCAATCAATGATCCAGATATCTGACGTGTTCAACAAAAATCTCTTCAACAAAAAATGGTTTAAATGAAGATGTAAATGTAATGTTTATTTTTGTACTTTCAGCACTATGAATTCATTAAAAAAAATACTGATGCTGCACAAGTGAAGAGAAAATAATAATGACGTATGGTAACAGATCAGATAGAAAATGATTTGTTAATGGTCTGAGAGCTAGTACGTATGTTTTTTTCATGTGTGCCACACCCCTGCCTGTATTTGTATTGGTGTTGTGTGTGTTTCTGTGGATGTGTATTCAGCTGACGATCTTTCTCCACACTGGCACCAGGTGAAGGTGATGACAGAAAATGAACTGCTGGGTTACGCCTGCGAGCAGTTCCTAGGGAAGTCAGTCGTGGAGATCAAGAGTGTCATCTTGCAGACACTCGAGGGTCACCTGCGTGCCATCCTTGGTGGGTATCTCCTCAAAGCTGCATTGTCTTTGCTTGTTTGGCCTTTTTTTGGACACATGTGGGTAATGGGTAACAGGTGTGTAATGTTACAGAGTGACAGTAAAGACTTTTTTAAGGAAAAAATGCTTCTGTGTCATCAAACACAAAGCAGACAATAACATAAATGTAATGTAACTTCTGCTGTATCAGAGGAGAGGGCTTAAGTATTTAAATTGGAAAAGCATTAACCACTGTTTTATTTCTATATCACAGGTACCCTAACTGTTGAGCAGATTTACCAAGACAGAGACAAATTTGCCGTCCTGGTGCGAGAAGTGGCAGCACCCGATGTCGGCCGCATGGGCATCGAGATCCTCAGCTTTACCATCAAGGTGTGAGACGTCACGTGTTCTTCATTCTGCATTTATCTTTTGAATAATTATAATTTAATGACTGCACCTCTGTATTTATATATATCTATATCTATATCTGTATGTTTTGACAGGATGTATATGACAAAGTGGAGTACCTGAGCTCGCTGGGCAAAACTCAGACAGCTGCAGTACAGAGAGATGCAGACATCGGAGTAGCAGAGGCAGAGAGAGACGCTGGCATCAGGGTAAGAGGAGCTTTAAGAGCAAGTTAAAACTACAAAGAAGAGCGATAAGAAAGCATCGTTCTGTGATTGAGAATAGCTATTAGCTAATAGTTATCACCTTCCAAGTGCTAATTCATCTGCCTGTCATTATCTTTTGCATACTGCCTTTTATAGGAAGCTGAGTGTAAGAAAGAAATGATGGATGTTAAGTTCCTAGCTGACACAAAAATGGCCGACTCCAAAAGAGAGCTGGAAATGCAGAAAGCCTCCTTCAACCAGGAAGTGAACACAAAGGTAACAAGTTAAATGAGTTGAATAGACTAGATCGGATATATTTCCAACAATTAAACAAAAAAGAATGTAAACAACAACTTCCTGCCTCTCTAGAAAGCAGAAGCTCAACTGGCGTATGAGCTGCAGGCTGCCAAAGAGCAGCAGAAGATCCGTCTGGAGGAGATTGAAATTGAGGTGGTGCAGAGGAAGAAGCAGATCACAATTGAGGAAAAGGAAATCGACCGTACAGACAAGGAGCTCATCGCCACAGTGAAGAGACCTGCAGAAGCTGAAGCCTTCAAGATGCAGCAGCTGGCTGAGGGACAGAAGTGAGTCGTCACACATACAAAAACCTCTCTCACTATTATTTCATTTTTCAACTTTCCATGCCTGAGGGAAAGATTTTAAGATACTACTGATCTCAACACAATTCCTGAAACAAGAGAAACTGACCATTACTTACAGCAGTGGGTCTCAAACTGACACTTAAGTTTTTTGTGTTTAGACGTTTTATTACAGAAAGTGAAATCTATAAACAAAATAGTCATACATTCTGCCATTATGTTCCTTATGGATGAATTCATAGTGAAAATAAATTATTCCTTTTTTTGCTGAGGACCTCCTGTTACCCCCTCTGGACTCTGGACCCCATGTTGTTAACCACTGACTTACAGAATATGATATATGACAGGCCATCATGCAAATGACTCCCATCAAACTATACAGCACCATTAAAGTGGCAGCCAGTTTATCACTTACTTATCATCGCTCAGACCTTTTTAAGATCAGCACGACGCACAAGAAAAGTGGAAAAAAAAACCTAGTGTCAGATACAGTCCTTAGAGAGGAGGGCAGCCCCACCTTCAAAATCTAAAACATGATTCAAACGTGCTCTCATTTTTAAATTGATTAAAAAGATGACAACGCATTTTAAAAGGTAATGTTTTGTAATGCTGTAAAAGTGCAATGACTGTCTGCACATGTAAGTATAATGAGTAAAGAGTCCTTGTCTAACCCTCCCACCAGGATAAAGAAGGTGCTGATTGCACAGGCAGAATCTGAGAAGATCCGCTGCATCGGTGAAGCCGAGGCCGCCTCCATCGAAGCAGTGGGAAAAGCAGAGGCAGAGAAGATGAGGCTGAAAGCTGAAGCCTACCAGCAGTACGGCGAGGCTGCCAAGACAGCTTTGGTCCTCGAGGCTCTGCCCAAGGTCTGTGTCGTACATTTATATACCACTGCTTCTAAAAAGATTCACCAACATTTATTTGAAATAATCGATTTATTTGTCTCATTTAACAAAAGTGGATTTAAAAGTCGTCAGTGTCGTCTGTAAGCAGCTTTTTCTATGTGAATGTTGACAATTAAACATGAGCATATTTGGGGGGTTTTAACATGAAACATTCTTTTAGTTTTCTGAAGTTGGTATTGGTTTTCATCCTCAAACATCAACAAATTAGTCTTCATCATTACAAATCAATTATGAATCAGCTGCAGCTGTCTGTCCTGGCTAGTCCCTTGTAATCAGAAAGTCCCATGAGAAGAAACACGATCTGCCATGGTCAATACTTACAAAGAGTGTCTTTGCTTATGTTGCCCGGCAGGTTTACATGCATGTCATTAAAAATGAAGTTGCTCTGCTGACTCATTTTCTCACCAGTGTTTTAGTCACACATTGTATTTGTTAAAGAGTCCAAAAGCACCAAAACTCCCAAGAAGGTTTTTTTTCTCTTTCTGAGGATACAAAACAAACAGTAGGTTTCATGTCATTTTCTGTCAATCCTCACATACATGAGATGTTCATATGCTCCCTTGTGTTTTATTAGATTGCTGGTAAGGTGGCTGCACCACTGGCCAGGACCAATGAGATTGTCATCCTGAGTGGAGAAAACAGCCGTGTCACTGGAGAGGTGAACCGTCTATTAGCTGAACTCCCCGTGTCCATCAACGCCCTCACTGGAGTGGATCTGACTAAGGTGAGAATGCCACACAGATATACGCTTGGTTTATCATTGGCAAGAAAAAAAAGAAAGACGGGTTGACCTTCTTGAATCAAAAAATAAGATGTGAAAAGGCTGCAATGTATGTCCTGTACACAGGGTTCACACTCAGGCTCCAAACTGTTGTGCCACTGATATGTTTACCAGCCAAATCTGCCTTTTCTGGGTTCTACTTCTCAAACTATTGTTCACATTTCACTAACAGTAAAGTTTTTCTACATGTTTACCACCATGTCCCTCTTTGCAATGACTGATAATTCTCTCCACTTCTGCACCGCTCCAAACAGAGCTTTCCTTATTTAGAGAAATGCAGGCGTGCTAGAATGATAATCACCTATAGTGGGCACACGCCTGTCAATTTGGAATGATTCCGATTCATTTACATACGCACAGTGGTGAAAACTAAGTTGGCCTGTGTCAAGAACTTAATGTCCACCCAGTTTCAGCCACATCTTTTAAAATGTCTCGGTACCGGGCAGGCCGTGGGGGAAAAAAAGATTATTTGTTTAAAGCTGCACTAATCAGTATTTGTCATAACAGGATCAAATGACCTTGTGTAATATGAAAGAGGTTGCTTGTTGTAATGAGCCCACAGCAAATTATCATCCAACTATGCAGTTTCTGCTCAGCTCTATGAAGCATTTTTACATCTTTAAGATTCCACTCTGATGAGCCAACCACACGAGTTGGTGAATATAGAGGAGCATTCAGTTGCTGAAGGGCCAAATATTTCCCTCAAGAGTTGGTGGAGACCAGATCAGAGCTGAGAGGAAGTCGTATTCCTCAGATGGATACAAACACAACTCCAGATGAACATCACTCAGTGTCTGCTGGATGTCTAAATGTTTGCTAACATGTTAAACATATCAACTTCACAAAGTGATTATGTGTCAGTATCGCACTCCAACTAATTTCACACAACTGTTACCAAATTCAGTACCAAATGTATTTGGACAAGCTTCAAAAATTAGTTCTATTGTCACTAGATGTACCATTAAGGTACATAATTAGACTGTACATTTCAAATGTGCCATGCAGTTGCACAGTATGATGTTATTTTGTGTACATGTGGGATTACAGGTCAGGAGTCAGAATAAGTAGCTTGTGTTGATTTAGATAATCTCCCAAAAATCATGGCAGCCATCAGTTTATCTTCAGCTCCCTGGTAACCATTATTGGCCACTGGGGGGTGCTGAAGTTTCTCCTAAAATATGTAGCTTTTGATACAATATGATCCCAAACCTAATTTATGAATAGGTAATGGAATTATAAAACATTTTTATAAAAAAAATTTCTCACATCAACATCCACACTTCACCTACATTTTCTGCAGATGGCTCCTCTAACTTTAGATTTATTCCAAAGTGGAAAATGTGTGTGATAGTGAGACTTGAATTTCTAAATGTGTGCTGGCCTCTATTGTTATTATTCTCTGTTGTCCATTAACACCAGCTCACCTTCTCTCCTCCAATCCCACAGATCCCTCTGCTCCAGAAGATGACCAACCCACAGTGCCAAGCAGCCATCTGATGAGTCAGCCCACAGACTTGTTTCTCACAGTCCTTCGACATATACCTGCCTCAAGCATGAAAACAGTTTTTTCAGCCTCTGACCCCTTATGCAACTGCCTTTGACCAGAAACACTTGACACCAACCAAGAGGTTTTTTATATTTTTAAGAGGATTTTAATTTTCTAAAGGAAAAACAAAGCTGGGGCCTTATTCCTAAAGGACCAGACTGTATGTATCTTCTGTTGATTTTAGTTATGTTAGACACTTTGCTCTATATAAAACTGCACTAGTTCGCCAGGGTTATATGCTGCAATCCTGCTCAGTCCTACAAGTCATGTAATGCAGACTTGTGGTTTTCTTTTGTTTAGTTTGTTTAGTTTGTTGTTGTTTTTTTCATTTTTGGGAGAGACAAAAGTCAGAGTTAGTCCACCTTTTTAATGTGGCAGTGTGTGTAGAAGGAAAACACAGACACACACAGACACACACACCACAGTCTTCAATATTCAGTGCTGAAAAAGGTCCCGAAACATTTAAGGACAAATCTGAATCTCTTCTCTGAGCTGTTTAAATGTCTTAATGCCTGAAGTTTGGAGTGCAGCACTTCTGTCAGGTGTTGACATTTATTCACCTTTGGAGCAGAGCAAACTGTGCCAGCTTCATCATTTAACATTCACTTGTCTAATGCTCAGAGCCCAGTATGAAATAGTAGTAATGAAATTACTATTAAATTATAGTCTTTGCTTTTAAAACTCTTTTTAAAATTGCTTTTAGATTAGTTCAACTTCTCTCTCTTTCTCTGAGGTAACTTGACAGATTTACAAACAGCTGTTACCCTTCAGGCTTTACAGATCTTCACCCACTGTGATTGTAAGATTTACAGTATATTACGATATTGTTGGTGTTTGAATCACTTGTCGGATCATATTTACCTCACGGTATGTTGTCATGTTTCCTGTCTTCAGATGTGCAGTGCCTGTTCACCACTCAAGTGCCCAAACCTTTAGGACAGTGGTTTGGCTGTAGTTGGATTTATGCCAGAGTATATCACTGTGGCAGAGATAGACAATGTTTAAATATTGTAACCTGCTTTCCTAACATTCGTTTATACTAACAATAGTGTTAACTTCTCACTTTTGTCACGTGTTTGGATACATAGGCAGATATATAAACGCTTTAAATAAACGTATAACACAAAGCCATACATAGAAAAGATTATCCTTAAAATAGACCCTGGACAGCTGCCAGGCTTACCAACATTTCTGTTATACCTCAAGTAGCACAGGGTAGATGTTCAGGGTCTGAGCTTCAATCCCCTTTTTTAGTTTCCTCCTCCTAAGATGATCTGTTATGTTAATATTATTCCTTCTTCTACTCAGATGTGGTAACATGTTTCTCACATGTTGTTCCCTTTTTGCAGAAAATTGTGTACATATTTTCTAACTTTGAAGAGTAACCCCAAACTAAATCTTTCATTTTTGAAAGTTGCCACATATCTGACCCAGTCTGTGGCGACAATGCAGGAAGTGAATGTTTCATTCAGTTGGTCCACAGTAAGGATTTAAGTTTGAGAATAAGCATGTGAACAGTTTGAGCTCAGGTGGTTCTCCGTGAGGGACATCGGTATCGTGAACAGAATGTGTGAATCATGGTGGACCAATCAAATCACCAACTGCAGCATCTAAACTCAGAATGGGGTGTAAACTCTTATTTGATTGGGTGAATCTAATTGTAGTCTGTTACAATCATTTAACCGCTCAAATACAACAGCCAGTGTCCAAAGTGATGTCATACAGCAGTATTGGTGCAGTGTGCAACATGTTGTGAGTTTTGACCTCTAGATGGCAGCAGGATTTTAGCCCACGTTAAATTACTCTTCAAAGTCAATGAGCCTTTTGTTACTTTCCTGTTGTCACTACACACATTTTAAACGTAATACTTTCTTATCGAGCTCCGAATTAATTTGCCAGTTATCAGCTCAGTTGTGCTGGCCATGTTTAATGTTGTGTTCTGCTTCTAGTAAATCACTCAGTGAATAATGATTAACCACTCTTTAAAGTCTGTGATCTTAAATGTTTGGTTGTTTTTTTCTTCATGTTATCAGTGACCATCATGCAGTTATCACAGTTACGCCATTTTCTTTATTTACTGTCAAATAAACGTGAGGCTTGTGGCTTGTATGCTCTGAGCAAATTCATTCATCTTGTATCTGTTTTTCACATTTTTCTATCATAATAGCCTCCTCGTTCTAATGTGCTTCTGCAGCTATTACCTGCTATTAATGTCAATGAAAACACTGCGCGGCTTATCACAAATACAATAATATTACTAACCAATTGTTACATACAGTATGTAATTCTGAAATGAAACATTTCAAGTTTTTAACAAGCAATCAGCAGCACCAAGTATTTGTCATTTTAAACAGACAGAGACCCCCTGATCATTGATACTGACAGCAGCCTGGTACAGTGGTCTAATGTCAGTGTGTGTGCTCAGGCTGCAGATGACTGACAGTTCTCCTCTTCACTTACACATAAATAGGAAACCTTCACCCACCTAATTGAACTTGAAGCTTTTTTATTTGTTTTATAAGCTAGGGAAAAAAAAACCTGGAATAACATTTTGCAATAACTACCCACTCAAATCAAATTCTTTGTGCAATCAGTGTAATTATTTGATATACATACAACGCTTTGCTTCAGTGTTGTTGTGGATTTGATGGTTAGAAAGGTCACAATGTGATTATTGGCTGATCGGCTCTTTACATATCTGACCAAGTTTAATCAACATTTGAGTGGTTGTTTCCAGACTGTGCTAAGCTATTTTCGCTATCCAAAAAAATTTGTAGTAGTTTTATCGTACACAGTGCCTTTGTTAAACTAAAGAAATCACTCACACGTGCACGGTTGTGGACTGTATAAATCACACTTGGAAGTACTGCTGGGATATTCTATCATGAATTTAGGTCAAAGACTGTTTATTATGTCCTTTTAGAATATGTGGTCTTCATACTTATATTGAGTGTCAAGCTGTCTGTTTTTCTCTCTCTACTTTATCTGTTTTATGTATTTTAATAGTAGAAATGGACAAAGGATCACAGAAATAACTATTCAGATGATAAATGTAGTGTTAGATATATATTTTACAGCTTTCTCCTGTGTAATCTGGACCTCCATAAAGAATTTTATTAAATTTGTGATTTATATTGTGTGCTAAAAATATAATTTCTCAATTTGAGTTGTCTAATCAGGACAGAAGCAACTGTCTGTTGCTCTCAGTAGCTTTTGAGAGGAGAATGTGATTAAAGACCAAACATATAGACCTACGCCTTAACTCTTGTCTTCATCTGAAACATGTCCATCTATTGTCTGTCATGGAAATAATCTGTAATCTCTATTACTTCAATATTGTGGATTTATCATGTGGCTTCTCATGTAACACTGGCCTTTGGAGAAAAAAAAATGGATCCAGCATGGCATTTAAAGCATGTGTTCATGGTATTCTGTGTTGTGTGCCATCCTATAATAAATGTTATAACCTCCTGTAGGCCTCGCTGTGTTTTTTCTTACATAAACAGTACAGGAATGTCACCCTTTAACTTTATTGTCTGCTTGCTTCATTTAACATCCAAACTAACTGGAACTGCAGCATCCAGCAAGGCATGGATGTCTAAATATTTGTGAGATGAATGACTATATGAGGTACAAGCACCAGCGCCATCATCATCATCATCATAAGGGGACTGTGCTCTGTGTTTTAGCATGCAGTCATCCCTCCTGGCAACATGACAGGGCTGTGGACTCCCAGCAGATGAAAGCAGAGATGAAAAGCTTTGTGTCAGCAGGAGCAGATGTGTCCTCTGGCTGCCGACCTCCATTAAGCTGGACATCCTCATTACCTGAGGTCAGAGGTCTGGATGTGGCTGAAATAACCACGGCCAAGCTGTAAAGACATCCTCAAAATGTTGCCATCACAGTCATTTGATAAAAGGCTGTATTGATATTTTGAGCCATTAGTCTCTTTGTGTCAGTTTTTGTTACCTGCAGTCATTATGTCTCCTGTGAATGATCAGTCCTGACGCCCAGCAGTTGATCTGGACCGCTTGTAGGTGCACGTGGGTGACAAATAGACTGTACATGAATCAGAGACAGTTCATATTGAACCTGAAGAGGGCAGTCACAATCATCTCATGAACATTGACAGATAACAGAGCAGCAACCCCCAAAAACAACTGCTGCTTGCTAATACACAATGACCATGCAAAAACTACCAGTACCATACAACCAATGTTATTTCTACTTCCAAATAATCATCATAATAACCTCACATTCATCTGACTTACTGTACAGGCAAACTATGTCTGTTTTTCATGTTTAAACTATTTGCTATATTGCTACCATTTTCTAAGTTATGCATGTATGTATTTCATATTTTTGTAAGGTGATTTCTTTTTTTTTTATTTAGCTGGAAATTCACATTTTTTATCTGTTATCCCAAAAATCACTCTCACGCTGATCAGAAATGCAGACTTGCTTGAATTAAGAGATCTGTCAATTCAACACCATGTATCGGATTTAATATTGTTATATGTTATGTTGTATATAGCTACATAGTGATGATGTAACTCTGATTACAAAGAAAGTGATGGTCATATGTTTCTGGCCTAGACCTCTAAGATACTCAGGAAAATTCATTGATGAGTTTGCTGAACTGCTGTCAGTTATCTGCACTGACTACAACTTTTATATCATAACAGGGGATTTTAACATTCACGTAGACAATAACATGGACAGTAATGCCAAAGAACTCTCTGCTCTACTTGACACTTTTGGCCTCTTGCAATATGTGAAAGGGCCCACACACACACTCGAGGACACACTCTGTATCTGGTTATCTCTAAAGGTGTTGATATTTCTTCTGTTGATGTTAAGGACTTGGCTCTTTCTGATCATTTCTGTGTGTTCTTTGACTTACAGATCATTCCAGATGTTCAGTTAACCTCTGTGTCTGTTAGGAGAAGGTACATAAATGAGAATACCAGTGCAAAGTTTATGAAGGCTATAGCTATGTCACCAACTATGAGTGCAGAGTCAGTTGATGAACTCCTGGATAAATTTAACTGGAAAATCTCAAATGTCATGGATGCTGTTGCACCTATTAAAACTAAGACGACCCTGATCAGAAAGAAAACACCATGGAGGAAGACTATGATGGTAAAGGCTTCAAAAACAGAATGCAGGAAAGTAGAGCGGAAGTGGAGAAAACCTTGACCTCTACAAACACAGTCTTTGTAATTTTAACTATGAGTTACTCAAAGCTAGACAGCGACACTTTTCTGAAATGATTAATAAGAACATCAACAACACTCGTACTCTGTTTGCTACAGTTGATAAGCTTACAAACCCCCCTCAACAGATAGCTCCAGAACTCCTTTCCACAGAAAAATGCAATGAATTTGCTTTTTCAGTGAAATAAATCCATAAGGTTAAATATCAACACAAATCAACAAAACAATAAAATGATGCAATCCCTAAGACCTCCCAGGAATAACTCAACTGTGATGTCAGAATTTAAAACAGTTGACCAAAAGAGGAAACAGTGCAGCATCTAAAACCATCAACATGCTGTCTTGACACAATGCCAACAGACTTTTTAAAAACTATTGTGAACTCTGTCCAAATAGATTTGCGACAAGTAATAAATAACTCAATTCAATCAGGCACGTTTCCTAAACCCCTAAAAGTAACTGCCATTAAGCCACTCTTAAAAAAGAGAACACTGGATGCTTCCATGTTAACCAACTACAGACCTATCTCAAATCTTCCTTTTATAGCCAAGATCGTTGAGAAAGTGGTTTTTAATCAACTCAGCAATTTCTTGAACTCCAGTGGCCTTTTTGACAAATTTCAATCAGGCTTCCGACCTAACCACAGTACAGAAACAGCTCTTATTAGAGTGTTAAATGACATAAGGTTGAACACTGACTCAGGCAAGGTGTCAGTTCTGGTTCTGTTGGATCTCAGTGCTGCGTTTGACACTGTGGATCACACTATACTGTTGTTGTAACAGGTTGGAAACTTGGACAGGACTCATATCAAATCAATCACCAAAACAGCCTTCTATCAGCTAAAGAACATATCCAGAGTGAAGGGTTTTATGTCTCAAACAGACCAGGAGAAGTTGATTCATGCTTTCATCTCAAGTAGACTCGACTACTGTAACGGTCTTCTGACTGGACTCCCACAAAAAAGCATTAAACAGCTGCAGCTCATTCAGAACGCTGCAGCTCGAGTTTTAACCAGAACAAAGAGATCAGAGCACAGTACTCCAGTTCTAAAGTCTTTACACTGGCTCCCAGTCAGTTCTAAAGTCTTTACACTGGCTCCCAGTCAGTTCTCAAGTCTTTACACTGGCTCCCAGTCAGCTCTAAAGTCTTTACACTGGCTCCCAGTCAGTTCTAAAGTCTTTACACTGGCTCCCAGTCAGTTCTAAAGTCTTTACACTGGCTCCCAGTCAGTTCTAAAGTCTCTACACTGGCTCCCAGTCAGTTCTAAAGTCTCTACACTGGCTCCCAGTCAGTTCTAAAGTCTTTACACTGGCTCCCAGTCAGTTCTAAAGTCTCTACACTGGCTCCCAGTCAGTTCTAAAGTCTTTACACTGGCTCCCAGTCAGCTATAGAATAGATTTTAAAGTTCTGCTACTGGTCTACAAATCACTGAATGGTTTAGGTCCAGCATACATGAATGACATGTTAGTAGAATATAAACCCAGTAGAGCTGTGAGATCTACTGACTCAGGTCAGATAGTTGAGCCCAGAGTTCAAACTAAACATGGTGAAGCAGCTTTTAGCTGTTATGCTGCACACAACTGGAACAAACTACCAACAGAACTGAAATCAGCCCCAACTGTGAACACTTTTAAATCCAGGTTAAAAACACTTCTCTTCTCCTGTGCTTATGATTGAGCTCCTTTAAAGCACTTTACATTTTAATCTTTCATTTGCACTCTATGTCCTTTTAATGATTTTAAAGCAAATATGCTCTATTCTAGCATTTTATTTCTGTCTTTCTATTTTTCTGTACTTTGTTTTTATTATGGGGGTGGGGGGGGGGGGGGTAATTGTATGTTTTAATGTTTCTCAAATTGCATGTTTTTCTGTTTTATGTAAAGCACATTGAGTTGCCATTGTGTATGAAATGTGCTATATAAATAAAACTGCCTTGCCTTGCCTTTTTCACAATGTGTTCTCACTGTGTTGTAACAGTACATGAAAAGCAATGCATGGAAACACAGTTTAAAATGTGTTACAGCTGCCTGAACAAAAATCAAAATGTATTAAAGTCTGCGCCTCAGTCTTTGATTCACTCTACTGTTTTAAATTCAGATGAATTTTCATCATGAGAACATGTTACCATCTAATCACCCTTTAGTCCAGTGTCACTGTCAGCACATGTCTTTAGAAACAAAAAAAATCATCATTAGTGTTACAAAACTTGTCTCTTGCCAATTTTGGCTGTTATTCATAGGCTAGTTTTATTTAATAATATATATTTTTTGGTTGGCAAACCTTTTGAATACACATACATCAAATGGAGCTTCAGCTTCCATTTACCATTTAACCCTGGCATACTGTTCAGGGTCAAATTTACCCCATTTTTACATTTAAGAGCTGTAAAAACACTCTATATTCATTTTCTCTGGGTGGACTTCTCCTAATGTGACCCTGAATATACAAAAACTGGAATGGAATAAAACACATCATTTTTTTTTCAACTTTTATGCAGCTGATACTCATTTTCATGTATGAAAATGTCCAAATTTGACTTGTTTTGATTACATCAGCATTCAAACTTGTTGCTGTATTATTTCTTTATATTCTATAAAATGTTCTCCTGGATCATAAAATAATGATTTTAAATGTCTTTTTTTCCATAAATGAATAGAATACGATCTTCATTAATGACTGACGGGGAATTATGAATGTGATTGATGTAGAGACTGATTATGAGTCAGAATATAAACAGTATGTAAAGGTGAAGTGTAGTCTGTACATACACACTGAAAACGTTGCCTCTGTTTAGATCACTCTGTACTGATGTGCTTCCCTTGTGCACATGTTACTACCAACGTGTACTTCTTTCTCTTGACTTGAACCCCTCATCATGCAGTGTTTAGATACAATTTAGCTTTAACTTAAGAAGGTTACTGTTCTTCCACCTTTGTGATTACAGTCATAATCCTGTTCTCAGTAAATCCCAACCAAAAAGTCAGAATGAATATGAGTGAGCCTCACAGGTTAAGATCCAGTGCACAAATGCTCATCTTGATGAATGTTTTAATGAAATGAGTGCAAAATAGTGTTATAGTGCAACCATTCATGTCTCAAACTAATTAACCTTTTATTCACAATCTTGTATTTTTGCTCTGATGTGAGCCGATGAGTGCGCAGGGTAAGGGTTGAGAATGGAGAGGAAGTAGCGAGGTGACACTTGAAAAAGATAAAAAATGTTGTGGAGGAATAGGGGATTGGGGGGAGGGGGGGTACAACATGATGTAATAGCATTAAGACAGCATGTATCTTTGTTTTATTATGCAAAACCCCCACAAATTAAACAAGAAAACTTAAATTAGCCCCCAACAAGTTTCCCTGATTACTTTGGATCCAGCCGGATTGTTGCACATCAAGAGCTCCTTTTTGTCTTTACCAGCAGCAAAGAATTAAAAAACTTATCTCTTACAAACGTAAATGTGTGGAGAAAGCAGCCACGTTTATGCAGCAGATAACAAGTTAGAGGGAGAGCCAACCACCCAGATAGTCCCACCTCCACCTTTATCTGTGTCTGCAGAAGGACCTCTCACACCCTCAACCAAGTCCCACACCCAAACTAGGCAGTGTGTTACCATGGCAACTGCCGTGTCCCACCTCACCCCCGACCTACCATAAGAACGTTATAATTCACATACAGCATCCATAAACAAAGATGTAGAAAGTGAAATGAATCATTGCATTATTCTACATACAGTGTGCAGCTTTGATAGATGAACCTGTAACTGAAGACGAAGGTTTACTATGAATATTCTCCATGTTAATGATTCAGCCTCAGAGCAGGTGCATTCATCAGTGAGTTCACTATACTCCATACCTGAAAAAGAGGTACTATATTGTGTATACTCGTGTATATCCTGCACTACATGACTCCAATCATGTTCAATTACACCTGAACAAGCTTTTGCAGCTGTTTGGGCTTTTGAATTGAGTGAGTTTGTAGCAGAAGGTATGAGGGCAAAGTCCCCTGAAAGACTTATTTTCTTTCCCAAAAACAGTTTAAAGGATGCAGACAAACTGTCAGGGATTAAAGACAAACTGCAGCAGGTAACCTGCTCTATCAAAGTCCAGACCAGCCCATTTGAAATAATGAAATGCTGTGAATTTGATGTGCTGTGTCTGTGTGACATATCCAATAAAAAACGGATCTTAGCTCTTCATATCCTGGAATCTGAGCTGAGCACATGGAAAAAAGAAAGTTTAATAAGTCAGATAACATGACATCAGCTGACATATCTTAGTATTAAACCGCAATCCATGAAACCATCATGCATAAATCCAAAGAGCTATGAGATTCAGGGGACTTAAGCCATGGTGAACATTAGATTTATTACAGCAGTGTGAGATAAAGCTCAAAGCTTTTTTTAATAGACAACAGAGAAAACCTGTTTTGGCTTGTGACATCAGCTTGTTTCTGCTGGGTGATTTTAATTAGGCGTGTGTGACCAACAGAGGTCAAAACTCAACTACATAAACTCTGTAAAGTGGCTTTAGACATGAAGAATATTAAGTTAGGTTTAAAAATAAACTCTGGTGCAAAATGAAATTAGAAAATATAAAAAATGGCAAATTGGTGGACTTTTTACCTGCAATGATTAAAATATTTTATAGCACACAGTTGACGCAGTTATAAAATGGGATTCACATGCAGTTCTTTTGCAAAGTCCAGTTGGGTAGATTAAGGGTGTGGACCATTGGTGGACAGAAGCAGTCAGGTTAGGATAAGATAAGAAAAAGTTCAACCCCGTGCTGTCTGATCCACCCCAGATGTCATCGCAGTATGCTAATGAGGCAGAGGGCCTTTAAGTGCCGGGGCCAAACAGGAGACATCAGTGAGGAGTTTTGAACCTGACATAGATGCATAGCTGCCTTGAAATACGAACAAGAGGAAAAGTGCCATGGAACCAAAAAAGATGCCTTTAAAAGACGAGTGGTGAGGTGAGTATCACATGAAGAAAGGCAGACTTTTTTATAAATTAACTTTTCTTATAACTGGCATTTAAATACATTCCTTTTTTAAAATATATTAATTTAAGAGCAGTTTTACCATGTTATTAACATTTTCATTGTCTTGGTTGACCTTCTTTGAATGCATCACTAATGAGTCTTCTACCTTCATCTTGCAGATAAAAAGAAAAAAAGTGTGAACACGCTGCTTATATGGTTATGCCTTGTGCCCCGGACAGGATATCATCTTATACTGTAAGTTTATTAAAGAGACACTACAGTATAGATGATGTACTATCCAGGGTTTCATCACTCCCTCCGGCACTATCAGCACACTCTCAGGCCTAACGGACTGGCAGGCTGCACACGCTTTAGAGGAGGGCCGTCAAACCGTTACCATTACTGAGTTTTTAGTAATGGTAAGGGTTCTATGGCCCTCGCTCAATCTCATCTGGACCAGCAGGAAAGGAAAAATGTGTGATTGGTGTATTATTCATGAGCTTCATGGGACACATTCAATTGTTCTAATATCTTTTGATCCCATTTTTGAGATGTACTTGAGGATGCATGTGAAATAAAGCTTACGGTTCCCGACCAAAAAAACAAATGTGTGTGTGTGGTTTTTTTTTTTAAAGAGAAAAAAGAGAAGAAAACGCATATAAAGCGGGGTATCAGCATTGTAATTTACTGGCGTTTGAAGGATTGCTTTAATGTGCCTGCTGACGTGCATCAACTTTAATATTTTTCGAGCAGCAGTTGGCTTGTCTAAGTGGTGATCTCTGCTGCGCAGCCGGCTTGTCTAATCACTGGGAAGCAGCCGTTTGCAGAGAGCAGGGAGAGCTTCAGGGGCTGACACAGCTTCTCTAAGACATTCAAGGCCTCTACCTCCACCCCCCCTCTCTCTATCTCTCTCTTTGCCCTTGCTTTAGGCTACTAACTGGTTATTCATCAAGATGCCCCGGATAGAGTAACCGTTGAGTTAACTCACAGGCAGCAGGAATGAATCTAATCACCATTATCTGACCCATTTTAGCATCAGGTTAGTGCTCCATTTTGCTATCCATTAGGGAGACAAGTCAGCCCTCGGGGGCAGAGCTGGGCTTTATAAGAGCCAAAAAAGCAAGAGGGGAAGGAGGAGGGGGGAGAGGAGGGAGAAAAAGGAAAGAAAGCAGCAGAACAAAAAAAAGTGATAGTCGCAGGGATGGATGGCCACACTTCAAAGGCAAGCGGAGGAGGCTAAAGTGATGTGGGAGTGGAAGGAACAAGGGTGGATGGTACATCAGGGACATTTGAGTGAACATGACTGTGCAGGTCCCACTTCGGTTTATCTACAGTCCATGTTTGCACGAGGTGCCCGCCAAGTAAAAAGCTCTGAGAGCCAAAGATAAACCATCAGCCTTTTTTCACAGCTTGCCAAACCTGCTCAGCCATGCACACACTGTCAAACTTGTGTCAAAACATCCATTTGATGAGAGCCTGTGTCATGTTTGTTGCCTAAAAATATATTACTGCTAAATAAACGCCAATAATCCATTACAGTCGACTCTGGAGCTTGTGAAAGCTGCTTTTAATCGACATATTTTCTTGGATATTTAGATCATTTCTGCATGAATTTGCTCCAGTACAATAGCAGCATCTTATAAGTTACATCTTTACATAAACATCTTTAATAATGTCTCATGAGACTACATAAAAGGATGCTGCTGATGCATGAAAACAGATGATATCAAGTTTAGAGTTCATTTCTCCACAGATCTCTGGGTCTCTGGGATATACGTCTGACTCATGATGACATCTCATTTGTCACTCTCCGCTTCGGGTCTGTCCTTCAGAGAGATAAACACAAGCGGAGTCATCTTCAAATCTGGCAGGGTCTGATTCCAGCTCTTCATCTTTCCTCATTTCCTCAGCTTGACGGAGAGCTTCACCCTCACTTCCCTCAGGAAGACTTGACTCAGGTCCTCGCCGGCCTCACGAGCGATCCGTGCTACCATCTGGCCAGCTGTGCCGATCACCATCTTCTGCAGATGTGAGAAATACAACAAAGTCAGGCGTCACTGAATAGCTACTGCAACGAACACTGTCACAGATATCAATAAATATATCACTAGGTATATCAGATGGTTTCATAGAGTCACGTTTAATATGACAAAATGCATTCTGGTTGATTAAATGTTCAGCATATTATTGCTCCCATGCCACACAAACTAATGAAACAATACACATATTTCTTTATTGCAGTCATCCAAACTGCTTTATGAGGAATATTTAATCAGATGTTATGTAAAAATCTAAACCCACAAAAGAACTCAGCAAAGATTCAAACATTTTCTTTTATATTTTCTCTTATGATCATTCACTTGAACACCTATAAACACTATAATGTATTTTACCTCTCTTGTTTCCCCATCTACAAGATCACTTGAGCTGTTGAACTCCAAAAAATATATATTTTTTCGACGTAGTCAAAGAAAACTGGGAAAGATCGTTTTAAATCAGGAATTTTCAAAATATGCAAAAGATTCCATTTCTATGGTAGCTAGTCTGTGAGCTCTGCCCCGTCTATGTTTCTTCACTCACTCCTGTGTTCAATGTAAAAGCTGAAGAATGGTGCCCGGTCTGAGTCACTGTTCTCGGAGGTCATCGGCCTTGAAACATTTCAGCACCGTAGATGTAGCTGCAAATACTCTTTGCCATTAAATATGGATGGCTTAGAAAGGCTGCTCAAATATTTACATGTTAAAAACAGAAAGAAAAAAAAGGGAGGAATTTGGAGGTATGTGAAAAAAGGGCAACTAGATGTCAGAAGCCATCGGAGAAGCTTCAGGTGTCACTTCCTCTGGTTGTGTGTTTGCCACCTGGCTGTCTCGAATCAGTCAAACAGCATTCTCATCGCATCTGATTAAAAACATGCATGATTGACTTCTGTAATGATTTGGGGTTTTGGCAAACCTCCAGAAACATAAGTAAACTTCTAAAACGACCTGCTGATAGTCATCCCGTTCTTTTACTTCTCCCAGTATGACGCCAATGGTGGATTATAAAATTGCACAGTTGTTATGTATAAAGTTAAAAATAAGATGGAGGCCAAACTCGAATTAGTTAGTATGAATTAGAGAGGAATGTGCATGTTTATAAGAACAAAGAGTAGAATGAATTCAAAGCAAAGATGTTGATCAGTTAAAGGATGTGTGGAATATAATGTGCCATACACTATGTTGGAGCTATTTGTTGTTCCTGTTAAATTAATAATTTATAACTGATTTATGTATTTTTCGTTGCTGTTTGTTTTGAAGAATACAGCTTAATTAATTTGATTATAATATTAGTGTAAATTTGGTTGAGTACTGCTTAATGCTTTTATTTTGAAGGCACTGGGCAGCTTGGGGCACAGAGGTGAATTTATCTCTATAGGTAGACAGGTAGAGGATCAGCAGTCTCCAGGAAGGGCATATGGTTTTTCAGCAGGGCAAGAGAGACGCCAGTGTTCTTTGTCTGCTTGTAAAATACTAGAATCAACCAAAGAAACATCATGCTTGCCTGGACACTGCACTTTTCTCCCTGCATAAAATTCACACCTGAGGTGCCTTAGTGACCGTTTGAGCTTGAGTTATTTTTAGCTTTTTATTTTTCTCAAGTTGAAGACAAATCCCTACTACACACTACCTGGACTTTAAAAAAATAAAAATAAAAATAAGATGATTGTAATATAATTATAATATAATAATAAATATAAAACTGAGGCATGAATATTATTGTATTGTAATTGTAATGAATTACTTTATGTATAAGAAACTTGGTGATGTATAACTATGCATCTATAAGGAAATATTTGTATATTTTCACTGTATTATTACATGTGCATTATATATATATATAGCCAATTATTAGAAATATGTTGTGTTTGTTATGTTCGTTGGGATCTATTGAAGGACTAATATCAAAAGGGTCAGTGTTGTAAGTAAATGCTTCAGCCTACACCTTTTCTATATTTCTTTATTTCTTTTTACTTTTATGATTTTTCCCTTTTTGGCTTGTCACTATTTCTAATGAAGCTGAAGGACAAGGAACAAGGACATATGATTGTTTACTTTGTTTGTACATGTGTATTTGAGTTTGATGACCGAAATAAAATGCTTCAGTGTTTCCTCTGCTGACTTACAGGGATGATTAAGCATAAATGAGCAGAGAGCACTTACCATGTGAGTGTCTTTCTTGGCGTAAAGTTTCACAGAAATATCGAGATCGCCATTTTCTGCAGTTTGCCAGAGTTCAATAGTCTGAAAGAGACATTCAAATGTTAACAATCATTGGCTATAACTAAATATCCCAGAAGTCTTTGCTTGTGTATTAAACATCACAAAGATCACATGAGCCTGACTGCGATATATGTAAGTGACAAATGTGTAGTCATTCCCACCACATGACACACTGTGACTCGTTGGTGTGATTCTACACTGCAGCAGGAAATGATGACTAACACGATGAGTAACACACACAGAATGACAATAACATCAGATTTGGCAATGACACGGACAAAAAGGCAGTCCAGAGTGAGTAGACAAGCAGGAGTGGAGCAGGTGGAGGCTGGGGAAAAGCAGGAGTGGAGCAGGTGGAGGCTGGGGAATCAGCTCAGTGGGATGTGATGGTGTTGTCAGTTTGTGATTCTGGTAAATCCCCTGCAGCATAGCTTTATTAGTCACCTGTGTCAATGAATAGGGCACTTCCTGGGGCAGATACTCCAGCAGCTTCTCTCTAATCATGTTGGTGCAGACTACTTCTGGACTCTGGTCGGTCAGGACATCACTGTGGTACTGCCATGGTCCTGGCTTGGCTGCACACATGAAGTAGCTCTAGGAGAAGGACATAAAAGCTTGGTTACTATCATAAAATAGAACCAAAACTAAAAACTTGGATATTGTGGAAATCTAATCTAAGACATACCTTTAGCGTCCCCACGTCCTCTCTGTCCACAGATGAGAGCATGAAGACATCCTTGAAGTAAGCCCAACCCCGCTGACTCTTTAGCTTCTTCAGCTGTTCTTTGCTCAGCACAGAGTCTAACTCTGCGTCGCCCTCCTCAACCGACAACTCTGATTCCTTCTGGGGTCTCTTATCAGTCCACTGGGGCTTGATCACCGGCTTGACCCGCAATTTACGACCGTTAACTATTCCACAGGTCAAGTCTGCAGTGATGTCCAGCAGCCTGTCCTTAGTTTTCAACAGGTCCACCTTAAAAGGCAGAAGAGCGTTAATGAAGATATGTGGAAGACCTTCAGAGCAGCTGAGAGCACAAACATTTCTTTGTGAATGTTTTAGGAAGCTTTAAAAGGAATATATAGTGATAATATCTATAATACCAAAATCTGATATATTTTATTCCTACTGCTGAAAATAGCCTCTAAAATTGCACATGCAAACCTATAGTGTCAGTCTGCTTATTGCTTTACACATGTGGAACAAAAAATACTGCTTGTGTGAAGGATGCCTAGATAATAGTGTGAGAATACCTTATTGAGGACCAGGACCGCTGGGATGAGCGGGTTCTGTGCCAGGCATTTGAGCACCTCAAAGTCAAGCTGGCCGCACATCCATCTGTCCGCCACATCCACCATGACTACCACTGAGAACGGACACAGTTACAATTTAGCATTCAATCCCTAAAAATCTAGCACAGGTCGAACTCATGAATGGCTCAGTGGGAGTAAAATGATGTCATACGTAGATCTGCTTCTTTAACTGTGTTCCAGGGATCAATGAGCAGAGACTTCTCCAGCTGGTGTCTGAGAACACACACAGGGTCCGTGCATGTGTTAGCTTGTATGATAATATTACATGAAGACTACAGACTTTAACAATAAAATAGAAAAAAGAGAGTCACCTTTTGACTTTTGATGGAGTGGTGAGACCAGGTGTGTCCAGTAAAATCTACAAAATAATACACACACACACACACACACACACACACACACACACACACACACATTGACTTTTGGCATTTGAACAGCGTTATTAAATTATAAAAGAAGAGACGTGAAGAAGCATCTTACTATCTGTGTGTCTTCCTCCGTGAGGACAGCCAGGGCACGTGAGCGTGTGGTGTGTACTTTCTTGGACACAGCAAACACCTTTAAGAAATGATGATAGACTTTAGAATATAGTGAGCACTGCCTCCTCTTCAGTGACACAGATACTTTATAGTGTGCAGGTTTAATAGACAGTTGGGACAGATAAGAGTGAGACCTTTTTGCCAAGGAGCTGGTTGGACAGCGTGGACTTCCCTGCATTTGGGGCGCCAATTATAGCCACTTTTAAAACCTTTGAGTTGTCGGGCTGATCTGGATGTCTCAGTAACAAAGATAATTGTTCAGCTGAGAAATGAAACACAAGTAAAATGAATGATTAGAGAGATAATGAGAGTAAATCTGACAGCCAGAATGTGCAGATGAGTTTAGGGATTAGTTGGGTCTCTGAGGCGGTGGTCTGATTACCGCTGTCCGGTGGAACGTAGGCTGGGAGTCGATCAAAGCCGCTGTCTGACTCTGCCGGTTTGCCTTTCGCCAGTCTGCTCAGAAATGCCTCTGATGTAATAAAACAGGCAGGAGTGAAGATAAATGTGTTCCCCCCTCCTCGGCCGCAGGCGGCATTTCCTGTAAAGACATCATCAACATCTTCATCACTCTGCTGCCAGTAGATCAGCAAGGTAACTGATGTGTTATGCTTACTCGGATGTTAATGCAAAACAATATAATGACGCATTTAGATGGTCATGATCGTAAATGTGTCCATAAAATGAATCACTGAACCAGCTCACGCCTGAGTTAAACTCTTTAATAGTTATAGCAAAAAGAATACAAAGTGTAAAGTATTTCAAACTACCGCTGAAACAATTAGTCAAATAATCAAATACTTAATCATTAGAAAAGTGGCAGTAATCTTAATAATGGATTACTCTTTTAAGTAATTTGCTGGTTTCAGGTGCTCATATGTGAGGATTTGCTGATCTTCACTGTTTTATATGACTGTGAATGAGATTAAACACTGAATTTCATTGTCAGGCTCACAAATGCAAAATTGTGATTGACAGTTTTAACCTTTTTAAAAATATTTTACAGACCTAATTATCATCTCATGTTCTGAGAAAATTATTTACAGGCCAATCTTTGATGAAAATAAGCAGCCTCAGTTCAAAAGTAAACAGATACATAATGCAGGATGAACCAACTTGAAGCCGGTTCACCTCAAAAATGTGTTTTTCCTCATCTTTCGGTTGGATGTTTGAGCTTCACTGTGCAGAATGATGCATGTGCACAGTCTGACACTAGAAGGCTGTTTTCACCTTAAATCAGAATTTAACCTACAAACATGATTCATGACATCACTACCAGTTTGGATCCAGTAATCAACTTACACAAGTGTGGAAACTTGAAGCCTCCAGTGCACAAACACTGACACTGAACTTTACAGTGAAGCAGGAGACAACACTTAAACTTTAGAAATGGAAAAATATTTGCAAGTCAAACTCTGCACACACATTCTTCCACACAGTAAAGGTCAAATATCCATTAAAGGTGCAGTGTGTAGAATTTAGTGGCATCTAGCAGAGCGGACCTGGCAGAAATGGAATATAATATTCATACGCATGTTTTCATTTGTGTATAATCACCTAGAGATAAGAATACTTAAGGTTGAACCCTTTAAACCTACATAGGGAGCAGGTCTGAATGCTTGCTTGCATTATTTCTATGCTTTTCTTTTTAAATAGACTACATGTGTTAATACTGTTGCCTTGTCAAGCAGAGACAGTAAGGGTCACGGGTGATAGGAAACCACTTTTATCACCTCATATCTTGAACTTGATGGCCATACGGTTTGTTACACAGCACTGCCTGAGCAGTGGTTCATGGAAACAGACAGGACAGGTGATTGGATAAACTATCTGTCCATCACCGTCTTACCTTGCCAGGCAGCTGGATTTGCGACACTGATTGGTCCAAACCACAGGTAGTTTCTGACACAACCAGCTGCCTCTCATGGTAATCACATCTTATTATTATATGTCATTTATTCTGTCTGTGCTGTCTGCCATCCATCACACCATCCTATATGTTAAAACCAGCACTGATCATTTATTAAATCACAGTAAAGGCAGAGGTGACCTGATCTGATTTATCTCGCTGCTCCCTGAAAACCTCTATGTGTGTCACTGGATTGACAGTCAACTCTTCTCCATACTGTATATAACAGTTATGTATCCCATGCTATGATATAAGAGAAAATCAGCTGGACCTGCAGCGAGGAGCCGTGACGCAGATTCATGTGGATCAGACGCAGCGGCTCGTCTGGAGAGGACGGAGGAGCCTCTGATCAGCCGGAAACCCGCTCTGAGAGCCATGGACCCCCGATAACAGCTGCTGCTGTGTTTCAGATGATGAAACTAGTTGTCTTTGAGAAGGTGAGTCTCTTGTTTACGTTCACATTGCCTTCAGTGCGGCACCATGTTGCTGTGACCAAAGAGAAGCGTCTTCCTCTTTCAAGAGAGGCTTCTCAGAGGTCTCAGCTGGGCGCCACACCTCCCCCTAGCGACCAATACTTTAACTACAAAATGATCCCTCCTCTGATAAACTGTCTGTAGCAGCTTGAGACTCACAGCATCAGTCTAAATGTGGAGCTCCTCAAAGCTTTTAAAGTCATAACCTCCACAAAGATCCTCATATGACCACTGACCTCACTTTAAAAGGCAGTACGCAGTTAGAAATGTCTCCTATCTCTTGATATGGCTTATCTTAGGCTATTTGCAGTTATATTGTCAGTTTTTACACTCCCATCTAGAGTGATGTACAAAGACAGAAAAAGATGAAGCTTGTTTCTAAATAAAAAATGACAGATTGGGGTCCTAATGACCACAAAATGATTGCACGAGAGCAAAGGAAAGAAATAAAATGAGAGCGAAGGAATGAGAAGAGAATTCAATTTAGAGGAACTAACAAGGAGCAGAGCAGAGATTATTCATGGGGACAAAGCTGCACTGCAGATTGTGAAAGCATTTTGACACACAGAATAATGACATGGCAAAATAACTAAATAAGATGACAGTAGGATTTAACTATTCTTCATCTGGCAGCCAACCTTCTGTAACTTCCTGAGGATTTACAGGGCCTCAGTTTGGGAATCACCCGTCTGCAGCCAATATGATATTAAGAGTTTAAAACCAGCCAACAGCAATTTCAAAATCATCTAATCACAATGCACAAACACATCTGCCGACATGAGCAACTCTCAGTTTAAAATGGATGACAGCGCTCAAAGGATCTTATAGCTGGGGTGATATTCTCTAGATGACTTTGTGAGGGATGGTGTGCCTTTAACCATGAATCAGATTGCACTGCACAGACTTTTTCCTTCCCTCTTGTCCCTTGAGTACACACAACAGAGTTTATCCCCGAGGGTGCTTGAAGCACAGTTGTGACAATGTTGTTGAGGATATATTGAGCATCCAAAGCAATATGCCAACCTGAGGAAAACACTGCAGGCTCTCACACTCACACCGCCCTACAATTCTTACTAATTTACGATGACAAGCTGATAAAATGACTTGATGACCATGATGTCTGTAAGGTTAATCGTCACACTGAAAGGACACAGTTTGCATATTGATTGATTACTGTAACATGTTGTTTTCGTTCTCTATGGCAAAGCCAGGCAGATCAGATGTCTCCCCATAGTCCATCAAACACGCCAGCTGTTTGTTAGTCCTCGAGGACTTGCTCGGGGCGGAACAAACACCTCCACTGGGGAGGATGATGAAGGATATCAGGTAGCTCACAATCTGTCATCATCTAACTCTAAAAGCTCAGCGGCAATGGAAGGGCAACAAAAATGGAGCTTTTAGCAGACACTTACTGCCGAATTCCAATTGAACCAGAAACCAAAAGGATATTTGAGGATCAGTAATGTTTGAACTTCTCTCTATCTGCCTCCCTCCCACTCTCCCTCTCCCTCTCTCTCTCTCTCTCTCTCTCTCTCTCTCTCTCTCTCTCTCTCTCTCTCTCTCTCTCTCTCTCCCTCTCTCTCCCTCTCCTTCCTCAAATTCATTCAAGGCTTTTTCTCCCTCCGGGCTTTCCTCACATGGCCATTTCACGTGGGAGTGTATCAGAGTTCTTTCTATGACTGCATTAACTTTGGCCTTCAGAAAGAGCTCTCTCCCTCTCTCTAAAAAAAAAAAGACAAAAAGGCTTCGCCTGCAGACCATTTAATCATAAGCTGTGGGCCACTTTGCCATTTGAAGTGCACTTGCCAATGAGATTCAGCAATGGTGTGATGGAAAACCTCTCTGCTGCTGCAATTCAGTGTGCTGCTGATTCCTAATCAATCTTGTTTTCTGTAATTCAAACAGGGCAGATTGTATTGATGGGAAATATATTTAAAGAAAAACTCCCTAACTAACATTTTCTGCAGCTGAAGCAGGTGATGTCAGATACACTGCCACATCAGCTTTTGCTCCAGCAGCCTCTGTTGTTGGTCTGCCTCAGTAATAAAACTAGCCGGGATTAGACATGCAATAACTGGCAGCTTCCCCACTAATAAGAAGACTTTGCTGCTCATGAGGAATAACAAAGTTCATGGAATAATAAGCATGAGCCATGGGGCATGTCAGCAGGGAGCAGAGGTGGGAAAAAACAATCTGTCAGTGTGTCAGAGCATCCATCACTCCATCACTGCTGATTGCAGTGAGAGGCGTGATGCTGCACAGCTGGCTGACTGTCTATAAAGCAGCCGTTCCAGAACTTTTTCATGCTGAGGACTCCAACACAGATAGGCAATTTGTAAAAGATCCCACAGATTAATGAAGGGATGGATGAATTTCCATGTCTGATAAATGAGAGAGCATCGAGACCTAACTGTTGCATCTCCTGTGACGCCATGAAGGTCCCCCAAGGTCCCTGGATTCAGCAATCATTGCTCCATATGTCCTTGCTCTGACTGCTTTTTAAAAGAGGCGATTTAGCTCCCAAACTACCCATATAGGTCACACTGATGCTCTGATTGTACAATCTCTCTCTCAGTGGGGGAGATAAAGGGGGAAAAAAACTTTTATTCATTCTAGACTTGCAATCGATGGGACTTGTCTGTGAAGTGGATCAATAATGCCTCCCTTTGAAATCATCAATCACGTCAGTGGTGAATTTAAAAAGCGTAATTAGGAACAGCGTTCTTAAATATCCTGTATTGACGTCTTCTTTGGTATGGAGAAAGACACCATTCTGCATCATTAACTTTGTATTATTGCCTGATGGAGCCTGCTGCTACTGCTTCCCCACCTGCTGAATTCGGAGCGCTGTGTGTGATTGGGCTTTCAGACCAAATTCTCCCTTCTTTCACTTGCTGATGGGGGAAGTGAAGCTTGCAGGCCTAAATTGGGTAGAGTATTGTAATAAGCCCAGTCCATACTGGAACAGAGGCCACGGAGTCATCCTTCACAATGCTTTATTTCAGAAATGTTTGTGGAGTTGAACGTGTGTAATTTCCTCTAATCATCTCATTTGATTACTTTTGTGCAGGTTCTAACCTGGCATGACATTACATGGCAATGAGCACATATTCTCAAGCATGCCCGTAACTCGCCACAGTCTTCAGTGTTGTCCATCTGTCTCTCTCTCTCTGGTAATAAAATGGTATCAATACTGTGGTGAGGGCAGGTGGGCGGTTGTAATGGAGTAATTTATTTTAGTTGTCACAGAAATATAAGTCTTTGATTAGGGAGCTATACACATCAGGCTGCACAAATAAAACCTTTCATCAAACCACAAGGCATGTGACACTATTGACCGTGGAGGCTTCTCACTGGGTTTCATCTCTCCCAACAAGATTCATAATGCCATATGTGACGAGCACAGTAATGCAAATGTAATACAGTCCGAGACAAATCTTGTGCTAGTGTGCCAGATGAGTATTGCATGTGGGCCAGTAAAATGCATGATAAAGTTGTGTTTTCAAAAGGTAAACTGATGCAATAATAATAATAATACTGAAATAAAAACACTATTATTTAACAACAAACTGAGTGAGTAAGAAATGTGTACAAGCAACATTGGGCTTATGGCTGAAAAAGTAACATACAGAAGGGTAACTGGTCTCCATATTACTCTTTGAGCAGCAAGCCAAATGCAGATGCTTTCATACAGAGCACGAGGGCTCACTGAATATGTTGATGAGTGTGAAAATGATATGAGATATATATACTGTGGCTTTCACAGTCACCAGATCTCAACCCAACTGAACATGTATGAAGGATTTACAGAGCAATGTGTCAGATGACAGTTTCCATCACCGCCATCATAACACCAAATGTGGAATATGTTTATTTCGGGGGGCTCATGTTGCCCAGTACCTTACTGCAGCACTTTATGTTGTTTTACCTTAGCTACTGTATGTCAGCAATCTGTATCTCTAATTGTATCTTGATAATTAAAAAGCTACACTATTACTTTATTACAACTCAAAAATTCATACTGCACTCTCATCTTCAAAGTTTGAGATAACTGTTTCCTCCTCTAAATGATGAAGGAAACAAAGTAGTATTGATGCCTAATTTCTTTTGGCTCAAAACTATCAAAGTAATCAAAAATAGTCCCTATAGACAAAATAAACTTTCCTGCTATTTATGACATTGAACTAGGTGTCATGATGAGACAATTACCAATAGTTAAGAACACAAATTAATGAATACAAAAGTACAGTGAAAGTGAAAAAATATAGTGTTTTCTTTGAAATGTAGTGGAGTAGAAGGTTAATGGTACTATGTGGGGTTTATGTTCACCAGTGTTGCTGTGGAGCAATGTTTTTAGCCTATTCCACTGATCCACAACTGGTAAAATTCATAGAAGCATAGGATGTAAACACTGCACAATTTCAAATGTCCAACCAAAAAAAACAACGAAAATAAAAAACATGTTAGTCATTAAATTGAATATTTTCACCACAATATTACCCTCTTGTATTATTACTACCTCTGTCAATGTTTACTCTACAGAATGTTTCCTTTTATTTTGTTTATTTAGTCGTACATGTGAGGGTTTCTGTGTGTGTTTTGTGTTCCACAAATAAATCATATATTGAAATATATATACATATTTCCACCATTTGCTACATTATATGCAAACCCAAATGAACTCTCTCAGCACCTCATTTACATTTTTTACAATGTCAATAGCTTTGCCTACAGAGCTTATCAAGTGTCTATTATGACAGAAAATAGAGGACAACTAAACGTCGCCTATGTGTACTTGTTATTATGAGCTATTTCAGTGATTAAATATAAATATATATTATGCGTTATTTCGTTAATTTTGTCGTACAAACACTCGTCCAATTGAGTCCCTCGCTGACTGTCCCTTTAAAGCACTCAGCAGCCCTGCGCAGCGCACAGCCCAGCCTGGAACCGACCCAGTTAGTGCGCATGCGCCGGAAGTTGATGCCGCAGACAGCAGCAGTGATTCGGCTGCACCGGACAACGGGAGAAAATCTGTCCGTTTCACACCATGGCGACCGACTAAACGATGCCTTTCGCGGAGGTAAACGGAGAGTGAGTAGTTGTACCTTCATAACACGCCTGCCGCCCGACACTGTGCGACACCCTCTCAAATTGTGGCCATAAATATTAGGAAAGGTTGCGAAGGCAACAATGGGACTGTGTGTATGTTTCACACTGACTGGCTATGTTAGCTAACCAGGAGCAGTCAGCTGGCACACTGACGGGAAACCTGCAGGTTTATAGCTCCTGGACGGTCCTCTGTCCTGTCTATAAGTCCCCACAGCTTAACTGTCTCTAATGAGATATACATACTCCACTCAGGCAGAAAAAGAGCCATGAATTCTGGCTGGAATCTGATGAATGAAACTGGGCTTGTATGTTATTGAGCTGGTTAGCTAGTTAGTTTTTACATTGTTATGATAGCGACAACCAGCGAGGATTAAGCAGCCCTCAATTTGCCTTTCAAATGATTACCACGATGTTATCATCATAATTATAATTTCCATTAACATCAAGGCTTATAGTTTCGTGCTTCCTAAAAAGAGAAACTGCGATTCCTGGAAGAAGCAAGCTGTGGATGAAGTTGGACGTGTGGTTATCTTATGCTATTCCCGACTTTCAAAGTGTGATATAGCTGTCACTAAGTTGTCTCCCGCGGCTTGTATCCGATATACTCATTAGGACATGCATGCGTGTGTCCAAATTTAGATAGTCAGTCGTCTTCGGCCGTGATGCAGATGTGCTGTGCGCTCCCTGCACCGCCGGAGCGTCTCCAAATAGCGCCTCGTAATGTAACGGGAGAGAAAAGAAGTGTTTCCACCTGCAAAGGCAAGTGTTAAAGGTGATAACAAAAGGTTGACGTCACCGGGCTCATCCTGCCTGATCCTGCCGCACAACCTCGACCACTGAGGAGGAGGAGGAGGAGGAGGAGTGCAGGAGGAGTAGTTTCAGAGGAGGAGAGGAGCTTTTCTTTTTTGCCATAACGTCTAATGGTTCGTGTCTGGAAGGAAAAGGTCTATCTCTGATCAGATTTCGGGTATCCTGAGGGCGCACTTAACTAATGGGATCCTATCGATGTACCCCCCCTCCTCCTCTCTACAAAGCCTGATCTTTACACGGCGGAATGTTAATGTTGCCACAGCCTGTCCGTGTTGTCTTTGGCTGCTCTGAGTCTGGCTTTATTGTTGTAGTCGCTCTCTAATGTCATGGAGCTTGACGGATATGATTAAAAACATACCGCAGTAAAGCAATACTTCTCTGACTGACTGGACTATGGGAGTGATCGGGTTTGGCTCTGCACATGGTAAGATGATGAAAAATAACTGTGAAATGTTGTCAAGAGATAAAAAGCTATTCTGTCTACATTTGCATGACCGTTTTTTAAAGTAAAAGTAAGATCTGTCCTTATGTAAAAAAAAAAAAAAAGCAATTATCTCTCCTTTAACCATAACAAAGTAGAGGTTGTTTTAGTTTATGACAGCAGGGAGAGAGGATGTGCTTCTCTTCTGTGCTTACTCAAGCAAGAGCCTGACATTACTTGCCCAAAAAGTGCAGTTTTGCAATGTAGCTTTCATCCCATACATTTCCCAAAGAGCAGATAATTAAATTTCAGACCTTGTTGTCTGGGAAACTCGGGCCCCTAGACTCTGCAATTATCGTGTAGAAGGAACCTTTTTTGCATCGGGGTGCTATGTTTCCCAGCACAATGAAGATTAATTAGGTCTTAGAAACAAATGACTGTTAGGCCTCTCCCCAATCTGTAAAACACAGCTCACCTCTAATGGCATAAATCTGACAGATACCAAGAAGTTACTCTCCATACATGTTGACAGATGTGATGATGCGAAGGCTGAAAAAACCTCTGTACCATACACATGTAGATTTTGCTGTAGCGTCCAGCTTTGGTGTTTGAAGTAAAAGTTTAACTTGGATTTCTGTGTGTGCTCCTGACGATGTGTTTAGTCTGAAAATGATGCATGCTCCTGTTTGCTCTGACTTAGAAAAACCTGAATGTCAGGAGCACCTGGTTTCTTTGTTTCACCACATGCCGGTCAGCACTGTAGAAAACGTTGCATTCCACCAAAGCGAAATAGCACTTGAACGCGTGTGTTAATTAGATCTCTGCACGGCTTTTCAAGTGTCTTCCCCTCCTCCACCCTCGAGTCATTTGCTGACTCTTTGACCTGTCACCGCAAAAACCTACAGTCTTTGCTGAAGGCGAGCTGACAGGAAAGCGAGTTGGCCTCTGGTTTTTCAGCCGACCACTGACAAATATATTGGAACATATTGATTTACATTGTGGGCAGTAGAGGGTAATTTGCTCTAAAATACTTGTGTAGCTTCTTGGCTGCTTTGACTTCAGCTGCCTGTCGACCAGGCTGAACTATTGCAGGAAAATAACACACACACATTGTGTAGAGAGCGTACACACCTACGTGTTTGAGCTTCCTTGAGTGGAAGCTTTAACGTAGAGTAGCGAGTAGAGTACAGTACAGTGTGAATGTAATAAGAACACCCACGCAGTTGTATAGACACCAATTTCATTGTATCAAACTTTCTTTCTTGTAAGCAAATGGCAAAGCAGATGTTAGCTGGTCTCACGGAGCAAAATCAATCAGTGGCAGCACCTCGCACTGAAGCCCGGATGTTTTTGTGTCGTAGGAGGTTCTCCACGTGACGTTCTGACTCCCAACATTAAGCTTGTTTCAGACAGCAGTAATAAGAGGAAAACATCAAAGCTCTCTCTTTATTTCTCAGAGACTTCAGAGCAAGACTATGAATAACAGATCACAAGGTACAACGAGTGAACCAAGAGAACTTGAGCGGCTTTTATGTTTCAGCTGTTGTCGGGATTCACAGGGAGCTCATTAAAATACATTGATTAGTAACAGTCCCGATTCTGTGATTGTTGACTGTGAAATGGCTCGGCTAACCAGCATATTTGCGATGCAACAATTTTATGTGGCGGGGATGAGCCACTTGGCTGATGCTCGTTTTTTGGTTTATTCAAAGCCTGTCATTTGATGTAGCATTTTAGAGACGGTGCTTGAATTGGAAATGTGTAACCGTGCCTCTCTCCCTAATGCAATACATTTGTTCCTTTCATATTCCGGCGGGGGCATCTGTATGTTAAAATCTCTCGCAGGTGTCGTCTGTGAATTTTATGCGTGCGGCAGATTTTTATTTCCCTCACCTCGGTCGTTGTAGATGAGCAGCATTTGTGGAATGTCATCCATTTGCTAAATGTGGCTGGGCCCCCCCCCACCACCCCTTTCCAGGGCAGCAGGGCAGCAAGGCAGAGATTTCCCAGGTACCAATGATCTGCCAGCGGACTCCACCTTTCAGTCCTCAGTCACCAGTGCAGCTGTCAGCCCACAATCCCCACACTCCCCACACAGCCACCCACCACTCAGAGAGAGAGAGAGAGAGTCTCCGGGAGGCCACCTGATGTCTTCCCTGCTGTATGAGTCCGGTTTCAAACAGGGAGCAGATGTTTCATAGCCTTTGTGCGAGTGGGCAAAGTCAATAGACGCTGCACGAGGGTCGAAAACAGGTCAGGCTAGGAGTAAAGAACTGCGGCCACATGATACATCCAGATCAGGTGTTCTGGACATCACGGGCAACTTCTGATTACCTCTGAGAACAAGAGACCGACCTGCAGGGCTGCTGCTGCTGCGGGTCAGCTGTTGCATGGCATTTGCTTTGGTTCACATGGGCTGTTTTGTGTCATGCCAAATGACTGCGGGCGATAGGCCTGGTTCTAGGATACAGTTTGTGTCTTTGTTTGCTACATTTATGTGTTCTTTGTGACTTTTTTTCTCTTTTTGCATGGATTTGCATGTTAGCCAGCAGGTCCAATTAGAGGGGGGCAAAAAAAGCCCTGCTCTTGCTTGGATAGTTTGCGTAATCAGCAAACCCTGGCCCTAAGCCAGGGAGTGCTGCAACCTGACGTTACAAACACAGAGACCAAAGACTTTCAGAATTTGTTGTGTCTTCAAGCTCGAGGGCAATCGAGGAGGAATCTAAACCTCCCAGTGACATTCATGGCAATAACAGCAGTGAGAGCAGCGGGAGGAACGAGGCCCGGGTCTAGGACTGCATCTCTGTCTGATCAGGCCTGTTGGAGGCACTGGAGACGACAGGGTTGTTTATCCACTTCCATCTCACAGGAATGGCAGAAGAGCAGGGCAGATACCGTGTTGTCTGTTTATGGCACAGGATAAGGCCGTCTCAGTCGGATCACTGACCCTCCACTGATACTCTCCACCCACAAACACCATGCCCTCTGTAATAAGAGGTTGCTAGGCGAGTCCCATATCTCTCTTAAGTAATCCTAATAGATGCCATTAGCATGTCGG
Organism: Scomber japonicus; assembly: GCF_027409825.1. Lineage (NCBI taxonomy): Eukaryota > Metazoa > Chordata > Actinopteri > Scombriformes > Scombridae > Scomber > Scomber japonicus. Next base: position 24,048,647 of record NC_070590.1, on the reverse strand, counting down.
CAGTTATTGCCGCAGTTTTCCAGTGTCCATGCCAACTGTACATATCAGGGCATCATTAGCCACCACCAGAGAAGCTTGGAGCCTGACCCAGTCTATGGGGCCACAACAAAGAACCAGTAAAGCTGTCGGGGATATCAAGTGAAGGGAGGGGGGGGGGGGGATGTGTGCTCCAAGTGTCATAGTTGGCGCAGACATTAGATAAGGCTAAGCTACCAGAGGATTAGTGGGGGGAGGAGATGTAAAATGCTGTCGGCTAATTGGGCTTTATTTTTAATATTTCAGAGGTTCATTAGAGACTAAATTGGTGAAGGATTTCAGTTCTGACTGTAGTCTGAGAGTCCTTTTTTGGGACGAGCCTCCCAACCTGAATAATGGCAGATCATTTCAGTCTTGTCATTGTACATAGGGTATAATGTTTTAGGAGAATGCTATTTTTGTTCACCAGGACTTCAGTCGTGTTATGTTTTATTATTGTTACCTAGTTGTATCCCCGGTTATCTTTTCAAGCTCAGTTTTGTTTTAACTTTCCTGTCGAGATAATACGAGTATATTTTGTTCTTTGTAATTGCTGTCAGAACACAATAACCTGAAGGATGGAGTTTACCGTATCATACAATTATCCTCTCCAGAATGACACAGCAGTGAGTGTCTGTGAAGGCCTGATGGGGGGCTCGGAGGCTCAGTCCAGGTGCTCAGAGCTACGGCGGGGAGGGACGGAAGCCGAGCCGAGAGAGCTTCTGAGGTGAATGGTCAGTGTGCGGCACTCTGCCAGGACCCCCCCCAACCCCTCCTCAGTTTATTATCGGTTGCACCACTTCTCTAGGCCCTCAGTGTGTGTGGGTGTGTTTTTTTTTCTTTCTCTGTGTGCGTGCAGCGCGCCGGAGAGAGCGAGCGGCGCTTAGAATGGGGCCCTTTTATAACCTCCTAACCCTCTGGTCCTGTTTGCAGCCATTGTTGGTCACAGTGAATGGTATCTCCGTGCCTTGAAAAGTAACCAGATGACATTCTTCCTGTTGTTCAAAAGGGCCCGGGGTTGCGCTGTGAAAAGCGGCTGAAAGCACAGGCTAAGACTGTGACCTTCAGAGGCTAATCTCTGGCATGTCATTCAGTGCCTGTTTGAAGCGAAATGCAGGCCTTTTTCCCTGATAGCAATGCACCAAGTCAAACAAAGCAGACATTCCTCACACTTTTTCAACAGTTACACTCCAGAAAACAGTTAAGTGAGGTTTTTTTTTCTTTTCTTATTTGTTATCAAACCTCCACTTTTTAAAAGAACCAGAGGGTGTTTTTGTAGCAGGCTGAACTGAATCGTTATTCCACGCAGGCAGTGTGTCTGACACCTACATTGTCCAAACAGTCTCTTCAGCCTGTGACTGAGCCCTCTGTACACAGACCTGTGGCATCAGCAGCAGCCTGAAATACCGCCGCTGCTGTGAAAGCAGTGGGGATGAAATGCACTTAGTGAGACAGTAAACATCGGCGGTGCGGCTCTCTAACTACCTTACGTTGTTTATGTCTCCTCCTCTCCGGTGTATTTGCTGTCTTCAGCTGGCTGCGTTTCCTGGAATGTACAGAGATGCAGTTGTCGCTCTGGGGGGGGGCTGTAATCACAGTTCATAGTTCAACTATGTAGTCAGACTCAGACAGGTCACAGTATTTGCTTCAACAACAAGACCACACTTGATATTAGTGTTATTGAGCTACGAGCAGGGGTTTAAGTGTTCAGCAGTATTTTTTTCATGCACTTTAATTAGTTTGAAACTTTATGACCACACTTGAAGACCAGCAGCCTTCACAGCATAATACAGCATTGCCACAGTTGTGGTGCTCAATCTAACATTGCGACTCTCATCACTCCCTTAACCAGATGCCTCCAGTCTACTCAGTCTTTACCATCAGTGTGTTCGAGGGGCTTTGGTTTTCAGTGTGAGAATTCTCTTTATTGGCATCTCGCTGTCTTTGTGCCCATCTGAATGATCTCTGAGAGCAGCTCTTAGAGAGAGAGCAAAGTTTTCACCCTGCATCCTGTGAATAGCGCTCCCGCTTCCTGTGTTAGCTTTGTGTGCCACCTGTATAGGGGTTAAGATTGGGGTCAGACCTCTCGCAGGAATCTGTTGCAGGGGCCCCTTTTTTTTTTTTTTTTTGGAGACTGACGTGCAACATACCACAGAAAAGGAAAGCTGTCACTTTTTTTAGAGCCTCTTTTGTCAAGCATATTTCAAAGATAAATGATTGGCATATTTCCTGCCTCACCCCCCCCCCCCCCCCCTTTTTTTTTTACTGGCCCTGTCAAGTCTGAGAGCAAATAATGAAATTGACCGTTATGTGTTTACGGCCCCGCGTGCGAGTTTGCTTGTGTGTGTGCGTGTTGGCTCGCATAAAAAAGGCGAAGTTATTTATAAAGGAAGCATTGAATTAGAAAAGGAAAATGTCAACTTTTATCATGCCGCTGCACAACCATTTTGCATTAGTCAGAAAATATCCCCTGAAGTAGTGTAACATCCACAGAATGTGATGGAGATAGAAAGGGAGGCGGGGTAGGTGGGGAGGGCAAAGGAAGAAGGGGTGGGCCGCAATTTTGAGAGGCCTACTTGAAAGTGCTCGTGTGTAAAGAGTCCTGAGGCAGGTCATGTTGCTGTGTGACAGAGAAGCATTCGACTCACCGGGTATCTGAAGTCCCGGGGTCTCATTGCGAGGCATTGCCTGCGCTGCGTGTCGGCTTTCGGTAATTAATAGCCAGTAGCCCCCTCACCCCCATCAAGGGACCAGGTGCTGCTTAGATCTGCTCTGGTATGGAGAGACAGCAGAGACACTGGTGGTGGGCTTCACCGTTATCAGGAGAAAACTCACACAGATGTCATCGGCGTCTCTCTCTGTGTACATATACACACACACACACACGTACGCGGATCTAGACCCAAAACAAAGAGATGTTTAATCATTACGGTGAATTTGCTGAAGGATAGCTTGTTGGTAAAGGATGCGGTTCATTTAGCCCACTTTGTGTCAAGCACCATTCTTCCTCATGTCCTGTGCTGTTTTAGAGGGGCTCGCGGCACTGACAGATTGCCATCCCGATGGGGAGATTTACCCAGCCAGCACTGCCAATGGCACTGACACCATCATTAGGCTTTGATCAGCTGCAGTCTGCGAGGGGAAGAAGAGAGAGTAATATTCTTGATCTAATTACTAGGAGACATTTCAGGCAGTGTAATGTGTGATTTAACCTCTTGTCAGAGGCTATAAAAGGAAGCTGGGTTAATCTTCCTGGCAACCTCTTTTCCACGCAGGGGAGAGTGCCTTTAAATTTCCATTTCCCATGAAGCTGGTAGGAAGGAGCATGCCTGTGCAGAGCGCCACCACGCCACTGCTGACTTTCTACTAGAAATCTTTCCAAGGCAAGAGTTCTGTGACCTTTGAATGTAAGCAACTGCTCGTCTGCAAGAAACTCATGCGCTGTGTGAATTTGGAGAATTGCAAGCAGAACAAAAAAAAAAAGCTGTCCTTTGACTTTATGTATGCTTCTTCAAATGGATTGTTTTGCAGGCCCCTTTGTTTTTCTCTCTCTCTCATTCTTCCTCTCTTTCTTTCTCTCCCTCTCACTCACCACCCACATACACTGCAGCATGTTGAGCACAGGAGACTTGATTGAACAAATAGATCGGGAGTGGAATCGAGGGGTTTGGGTTAATCAGTCAAACATAGTTAAACAATTCTTTGGACATGAAGGGATTAGTCTTGCCTGCGTTGAGCTCATCAGAGCCCATTTTCCCCAAGCGCTGGCCAGGCTTTTAGGGCCAAGGGCCACGGCCTGGCTAGCTCCATGTAGAACCACACACGCACCCCTCAGCATGCTCCATTGCCTCTGAATGCCCCACCACTCTCCTCTCCCTTTGTTACGGAGCACAATTGGAATGATGGATTAGCAAATTAAATGCAGACCTTTTTTTATTCATGTCCATCCCTGCGCAAAGTCTCATTCACTGGATCTATCACAAACCTCGTTTAAAATGGTTACCAGGTTTCTTAATTCCTTCAGAAAAGCGTCTTTTACCGTTAAACATACTCTTCAAAACTAGTTCAGTGACTCTTTCCCAACACAGAGGCTCAGTGTAGCTTGTTTTTTACAGGACGACTTCCTGTACATTTCTTCCCCTTTTATTACTGAGTGCTGATCACACTGATAGGAAGTGGCCCTGATATGATGATGTGTTGGCAAGCTCAGTGCACAGCTGCAGCCAGCCGTAGCCTGCTCTAAATTACCTGTGTCATTGTCTCCTCTGTGTTTCAGAGCAGAGCACCAACCAACCAACCAACAGTAAGCCTACAGATCAAATTTACCTGCCTCACCCACACTTCTTCTCAGAAACCCAGGATCCACTTTAGGGCTGGGGGACACAGACAAAATCAAGTGTTTTTGACCAAATACCTTGATAATTTGATAATGAATCATCAGTAATGTGGATGTAATGACAAAGTGGGAAAAGACATGTAATAGAACAGCTAGAACAGTCATTTTACTATAATACACGCCACAATATTACAATATCTAAAGCGATATGTGGTCTGATATATTGATCAGTCACTTTATTGTACCTTTATTACTTTTTAAATACAATCATAGTTTGTTAATCACAGTTTGAATTCAGTTTTTCAGCAGCTGAAGTTATGTGTTATTTTATAAGGATTACTGCTGTTTTAACCCAAAGCACTTTGTTTTTGTGGTGACGCTCTCCTCGAATCTTTTTTAGGTGACAAAACACAGTTGACTTATTTCACAGCAACTCTCCACACATACTGCTCTAATACACAATTGTTATAACCAAAGCTGAAATGGTTAGTTGATTAAGCGATTAGTACATCAATGGGAAAAATAACCAGCAACTATTGTGATAATCATTTTTTAAAGTTACTTTTAAAAATAATGTAAAAAAGAGTGCTGTTTCTGAACTGTGAGGATTTGCTGCTTTCCTCTGTCGTGTTAGACAGTTAAATGTTTTGGACTGTTGGTCACATGACATCATATCTCTGGAAACATGTGATACACATGTTTCACTGTATTCTAACAAGATAAACATTGATTAATTGGGAAACATATCAGCAACTTAATAATACAAATAGCTGATAGTTGTAACTGGTAAGGTATGTTCAGTATTAAACACTGTCTATTGTTACACAGTCTAGTAAAAACAACTTGATGTATGATTTTCTAGTGTTTTTGTCGATGTTACATTCATATTCAGCATCCACGTTATAAACTATTCACTATAAATATAACTATTCACTATTATAAACTATTCACTATAAAAATATAAACTATATACTTGCAGTGCTTTCCTCTCTCTGCATCCCATTTTCATTTGTTTCATCCTGCATCTTGAAGTTCAGAAGTCTTGTTTCCCACCACGCAGTGAACACAGACCTCTGCTATCTCTCTCTCCCTCTGCCCCACAGTCCCTCCTCCAGTGCAATGTGGGGGGTGGATTGCCATGCTCTTCAGAGACCCCAATTAGCAGGACTAGCGGGCCTCCTGAAGGTCACTCCCAGAGCTTTGGTGTGAGAACAGAGGAGGGCTGGGCCGGTCAGGAGCGGCTCCGAGAGTTACGGGGCTGAGACTCTCAGCTGGACCCAGGAGTTCTCCCACGCTGTAACCACACTTTGTTAACAGCAACAGCACTTTGCATATTCTCCATTTTTGCATTGTACAGTGTTGGCAAAAAGGCGGCTCGGGATTTTGCTAAAGGTCAAGTGTTCTCAACGGATTGTCATCGTATACTGTGACCATATCTGAGAGATCCATTTGTCATTAGCTCCAAAGTCCCCTACTTCATCAGCCCGTGTCTGGTGTCGGCTATCTCAGCCTGATTGATGGCTCTGTCCTTATTGCAGGGAACGAGGGTCGATGGCAAAAAATTTGCTGCTGGGTGCATTAATGCTGTGTTCAATGGCATAGACCTTTGAGCGTGCCTCATCAGTCTTGAATCATTGGACGGCCGCAGGAGATCTGTATGAGCGAGCATGATGCAAGAAAGCAAGAGGGGAGCGCGATAGGAAAAGAGTTTTTATCAGCTCGGGCTGACGCTATTACTCATATGACTCTATCTCACCGGATGAGAGGAAGAGAGATGAAATATTTTGAGTTAAGCTTGATAAATTCAGGCCTTTAAAAACACACACTGGTGTTGTAACTATAAGTGAATGTTTACTTTACTTTGAGTTGATAGTTTAACCGTATAGAAGACGTCAATCAAACTACTGTCAGATTTAGGATGTTTTTGCCAGTGTGATGCCCATGTTCCCCTATTAATACTGAAATATAAACTTCACTCACTTTTTGGACTATAAACATATCTTTCTGCAAAGCCCCTTTTTATTTAAATATAAGTAATCAAAATTCTCACATGTTATATGTTGTGTTAATACAAGCAGCTGCACAACTTTTCCTAAAAAAAATAAAACATTGTAAAATCTAACTTAACCCTCCTGTTGTTTTTCCGTCGACCGTGCAGCTTTTGTCCTCCTGGCTCAAAATTGACCCGGTCTGGTTTGTCTGTTTATGAAACGTAAGGTATCAATTATCACCCAATTCTGTGTCAGACCTTTTAGGCCAACTGCATTCCAACCTATTAGTTTAACACATATTTTTGGAAATGATGCACAATAGGTGCCATTTAAATGAAATTACACCTCATTCTTCAGTTTGAGTTTGAGTCCTCGGGTCAAGTTTTAAATCAGGAAGTATATGATAAATGTATGAGTCACTAAGAGTACTGAAGCTTTCTGTAGCTTTTGATACTTAGTGTATCAAACCTCACTGCTTTTTTGGTACTGACTTAAACATGTTTGTTATGGAGGTGTGAGCAGATCAGCAGTAATTTAATCATCATGAAATGGTGTCAGGGTTATTATGTGACACGCAGCTTGTTTGCTTTGCTATTATAGTGGTTGTTTTTGTATTTTAAACCAGTGCTCATGTAGGAGTAAAAAAATGCTGGTGCCATGACAACACCAGTACACACCAGCAGCAGTGTGTGTGTGTGTGTGTGTGTGTGTGTGTAGCCTCTCTGGCTGACAAGCAGACAGACGGAGGGCCCTGCGAGCCTGGGAAGGCCAGATGTTCCCATGCAGACACAGAGGTGAGATGTTTGCCATGCCGGGCCTGTGTTTGCCTGGCTCTCCACAGAGTCACCGGCTGGCTGCCCGGTGCCCGGAGCCGGTGTCTGCTGGGGGAAAAGAGCCGGGGGTGGAGAGAGGCGCTCGTATATACACAGAAGATGAAGGAGCGACCACAAATGTCTCGTGTGTGTCGCCAGAGGCAAAAAGGAACACGTCTCACACAACCTCGTCCAGTGTAGAAAGATCTCTTTTTATTCCTCAGACGGTCTGTTGATGCGAGGGTGGGTGGGAGGTTCGGGGTGTGGGGGGGTGTTTGGTCTCGCTGGAGGCCAGACTGAATGTCAGAACTGCCATGGAGGCGGCTGACCTTACCAACCTTCCATAGACACAGGAAGGAGACAGATCAGCTCGTATTGAACACACACACACACACAGCAGGGTTTGGGATCGGCACGTTGGGATTTTGTTTTTGACTTGTGTGGCTGCAGCAGAATATTCTCACCACTTCTGTCTGGGTGTCGCACCAGTTTCAAGTAAAAATCCACCAGACTTGCGTCTCAGTAATCTTAATATGCTTCCATTCAATCTCACAAACAGCTGTTTCTCTGCATTACCCTCCATCATAAAAGCCTGAAAAATGAATCCTGTTGTAGGATATTTAAATACTAACACTAACAAATGAAACTGTATATAAAATAACAGAGCTGAAGGCCGAGCTCTGCTTCACTAAAACCCTTTTAGAGGTCAATGATCGAGGTTTGCTGAGTTATTACAGCATCCAGATAATACGTTAAGGTTAAACACCTTAACGTATTATCTGGCCTATATATGAGCGACGTGTCAGCGTTAAATAAGACGACTAATTGTAAACAAGATTAAGCTGTTTTAATGCAGAATAGTTAAAGGTTGGATTGTTTTGCACCAGACATAAGTCTAATTAGGGTTTTTCTCCCTTTTATGTGTTATGTGTGTGTGTGTGTGTTGGTATATATACAGCTCATATGGGAGAGGGGCCAGTTAGTATAATGGCACAGTGGATAAATCTCTCACAGCAGGCCTGTGTAACACTGGAAGCTGTTTTTGTGCGTTAAGCCCTTTTAGGATGATTTGTGGGAGTCAGCGCTTGCACAGTTCTGCCTAGCAGAGCCGCTCTGACCCCCCCCCCCCCCCCTCCCATCCCACCCCTCTTAAATCAGTCCAGCCACACTCGCAAACAGGCCAGGGCTGGTTAATGCTGGGTCAATAATGTAGGTCTGGTTGGGACAAACACACGGAGACTTAACTTGTTTCTCTGTTAAACACAGTGTACATGTCAATAAGACAGAAACAAGGGAATGCTAGAAGAGGACATTATTCCTGCAGGGGGAAAATTGCTGGTGTATGTTTGCCTGTATTTTATATGCATGTACTGTGTGTGTGTTTGTGTGTACTGTGTGTGTGTGTGTGTGTGTGTGAGATGCGGGAACAGATGCATTGATTCGATTTTGTTTGCTGAGTACTCGGAGCAGAAATGTAAGCCGTGGGAACACCTGGAGAGAGGGGAAAATAGGAGAAGAGGTGGTGGTGGTGGTGGTGTCAGCTCTGCTATTGGCTCTGCACCAAGCATACACACACACACACACACACACACACACATACATATACACACCTCTGATGTGCGAGGGCAGCCTGGGATCCCAATCAGCAGCACTTAACAAAGCTTTCCTCTTTCTCCCTTTAATCGCAGGCTCAATTTGTCACCGGGGTGTCCAATTTCTGATAAGCACTTTGACTGAGAGAGAGGCGAGGTGGGTGCAGGGAAGAACACAAAATGGATGCACCTGCTAACAAATGAAATCAAACCACTCCATCTTCATTTCCCTTTTTTTTTTACCGCCAGCTGGAACAATGCTGCCGCACTTTAGCTCTCAGCACATTGAGTTATTTCCCACTAACCAGGGTGAAGGCCTGGCAAGATAGTTAGACTCACAAGTCTGCTTTTAACCCCCAGATGAGACACCAGGTCCTTTTCTGTGTCACACCTTTCCTTCCTTCTTTCTTTCTTTCTTTCTTTCTTTGTATGGTGGAAGTATTAGCACTATCTTTTTTGTTTAGGTTCCTTCATCCCACCCCGTAACACATTATTGAGCATTCCCACAGCAAGCAACTCGAAAAACCAGCTGCCTGAAGTCTTCCGATGTCTATCACAGCACGTACCCCCCCCCCCCCCCCCCCACCTCCTCCAGATAGTAGATTTACGGCAGTTCAGTATCTGTTTATCTGTGTTGTTCTAAATCTGCCCTCCTAGCCCTGTACCAAAACTCTGCAGTCTGGCATCTGACACGGCAGCATGTGACTCAGCACATTGTTGTCTGGTGTGATGTGGAGATATGTGAAGATAACACCGATGTGACCGCATCATCTCGGAGATGAAAGGAGCAGTGTTTTTTTCCTCTCCGTTTCTTAACCTGATGGTTACCAGAAGGCTGAAGTTTCTCCACGAGATGAAGCAGCTCCTCCATGATGCTTCTTCAGCCTTCCTCTGCTCTCATCATCTGTTATATCCAACACACCAAGCTGTTTTTTACTGTGTTAGCTGCCGTGCTAAAGAACTAGCCCTATCCTCTCCTATCCTTCTCATGGAGGATTTTTCAAGCAGCTCCCTGAATAATTTGAATCATTTCATGTTAATCAGAACTAGTGTGAGAGAGATGCGTTATTATGTGGCTGAATCAAATGTAATTTCTAGAGCCGCTTTATGAGATCTCTCCTTTTCTTTTACTTCATGTCACATCTTCATCTCTCCCTTTTTTTTGGACAGTCGTGTCTGAGAGTAGGCTGGCTTTTTTTTCCCTCAGTGAGCTCCTGGCAGCACTCTGGATGGATTTGCAGCAGATAAATAAATAACTAGGCTGGCACCCCTCACTTTGGATCCCCTCTGTTTTGGCAGGCCATCCACACTGCATTTTCTATCAGGTGTAAACATGTCTGTCAAGCGGCACAGCTAGGGGGCCCCGGCATTTTGGCATTCATGACGCCACGCATGCTGCGCTGCCAGCACTTTCTGTCTGCCCGCCTGACCTTGGCCGAGCTTGACATGACTGAGCACACTTAGCTCCATCTTCCACATTTGTAGGGCGCTTCGAACCAAGCCAAGTGGGCTTAAGTGGCTGTTAGTGAAACTGACCCCCAAGTCGAAGAGTGGACCTTGACTGGCCGTCCTCGCAGGCGCTGACGTGGCGGACGGCTAATGACCGTGACATAGCTCCGGTAGAGGAAGCCAGGCCAGATATCTTCTCATCCTCTCATCTCAGCCACCATTAATGTCATCTCCTCAACTGTGCACTGTGAGGAGCCCCGGACATCATACGAGAGGCGGGGCCCACGGGCTCCAAAGCACCAATGTAAAGACGAGAGTGGAGGAATGAGGTCACTCAGATAAGGAGGAGGAAGCGTGTCTCTATTTGTTTGTTTGTTTCATGGCACACAGCCTCTCTAAGAGCATGTTTCCTCATTGTTTCAAGCCAACTGTCCATATCTCACATGTATATGCAGAAGTTTAGCCCATCCAGCTGTGGACTCTGCATTATTCCAGAGGCATACTGTCTCTCTCTTTCTCTCTCTCTGCTCCATATCCACCATCTTACCTCAGGGAACTGTCACTTTTTCATCAGTTAGTTACTGAGCGTTTCATACAGCTTTTCAGTTGTATCGCGGACCCCTCCCCTCCCTCTTAAAGGAGAGTAGTTTCAAGTAGCTGTCTCCCCTTCTCTCTCCCACACTACTGCAGCAGTTTCCTTGTTTTTGACAGTTTTATCCCCGACACGGCGCGACTCGCAACTTTTGGAACCTGCTATTTTACACACTCTCAATTCTAGTTGGTTGTCTCCTCTCTTAGTTTCCAAACCCTTCCGCTCGCTATCCTGGCTATCCCCCGCTCTCTCACCCCCTATCTCGTTTTCTTTTTTGGGGGGGGGGGGGTTGAGATAACGGCCCGGGCCGACGATTGGGTTCTCTGCTGACTGAAAAAGCAAACGTCCCATTCTGAGCGCCTCAGGATGTGCTGGAGTCATCAGGATCTATTGTGTGAGACTATGAAACCAGCCTGTCGTAGCCTCGCACACGCCCGCGGCCCTCCGCTAGTAACAGAAAAAATCCTTTTTCCTACCTCTGTTGTTTTGTAAAGCCTGATGGGCTAATGAAGGCCATACCGATGTGTCATTTCTTCCTAACGTGCTGGAAAGCCAAGGCTTTTTTCCCCTTTCTTTTGACAGAACGCTCCGGCTCGGTATTCAAGGGTAAAAAGCTGTTCTCTTGCTCCTGCTCCTTTTTTTTGTTTCCTTTCTCTTTTTTTTTACCTCCCATTCAGCGACTCAGCTTGCAAAAGAAAAGTAATTTCACTCTCTCTGTCCCTGAGAGAATCAACACAGCGAAGTTGCATTGAATTTTCTACTGCAACATATTTTTTTTTCTTCCTTGGCTCTATTTCAGACCCATAACCTGGGGGTAAACATGCAATTAAAATAACAGCAGCCTGCTTTCTCCACCACTCTCCTCTCCTTCAGCCGTTAGCACAAGCAATGTACAACATGGTGACTTGGTTCTCCTAATTGCTTTTGCTTTTAATTGGTATAGAAAAGCTGCTAATATTCAACCAGTAACCAAACATACTTTCTCACGTTGTTGTTTTTTTTTTCTTTCATTGTTTTTCTTCATTAATATAGTTGTACGCCTCTCCTCCTAATGAGCTTATTTTTGGTGCACAATCCTCGCTTTTCCTCACGCATCACTGCCGGTGGATGTTTATAAGAGATGATTTCCTTTGCAATTATTCTGACGCAATCCCCACATTTTCTAATAAATGACAGTTGATGGAAAGGATATAGATCAAAACATTGGGTGCATAAATGCAGTCAGCTGGTCTCATTTCCTAAATGGCTTCCGTCTATCCTGTTCCTCTTCTTCTATTTAATTTTTTCTTCTTCTTTTTTTTTCAACTTTTCAAATGGCTTTCTTTTTCCTCCTTCCCCACCGAGGAATGAAAAGAAAAAATATAGGTCAGCTTTTATGGGAACAATTTGACACATGACACAAGCCATGCGCATCACTTGCTCAAGTCCTGCTTTGTCTGCTCGCCTTTTATTTGTCTATAATGAAAGCCACACAGTTATTCGCACACTTTTATTACAGTTCTATAAGTAGCTGGTGGAGACTTGCCGAGTCACGGGGGCCCCCCCACCAACCCTCCCCCCCCCCCCACTAATACTCTGAGAACCCCGTGGTGTCTGTCTGCATGGGGCTGATAGTGTGAGACGCCTGGCTAAACTCCACCAAGCCAATCCCCGCTCCACAGGCCTGCCCAGCTGGCTCACCCGGCCCTCCGCAGACTCATCTCTGTATCCACTCAGGACAGGAGGGGCTGTGTCTCTAAGCCACCTTCTTTTTATTTTTTGCCTGGATCAAATTGATGGAGAGTCCACCCCCCTCCACTCCCTGGTTCTGGTCAGAGGGCAATTAGGAGTGAGTAAGAACCAAGACCTGCAGAGAGGTACCTCCAACTTCAGCGAGCTCAGTTCCCGTCTGGACTCGACACACTGTCAGGTGTAGTCATCTTGCTCCTGTTACAAATAGTCAGTGTGTCAAAGACGCCTCCGTGTTCCAGAAAGTTCCAGTGTTTCGGTGTGTGATGTATATTTGAAGTCACTGTGGCAGTGGTTGCTGATAGGCGAGTCGGTAGACGTCAGGCTTCTGTCTGCTGGTTTCATCTCCTCCCCGCCCTGTGCTGTGCTGTAAAGCAGAGTGTCAGCTGGGGCATTACCATAGGCTGACCTTTGCCGCCGCGCTCCCTGCCGCACAGTTTTTTGACATTCAGGGGCGCTGTGGGGAAGGCAGGAAGGGGGGTGGAGGGTGGGCTGATGGCCTGTTGGCTGTTTTTTATGCCTGTAGTGTGTTGATGTGTGTGTTCTTGTAACAAATGAACTGACAGTTTATGCTTGTGTGTGTGTGTGTGTGTGTGTGTGTTTTTTTGTATTTTTGTATTTTATTTCCCAAATCAATCTGCTCTCTTGCCACTGTTTTGGTTTTGAAACCCTTTGCAGAGACACTGTTGTATTTGATATTTACTTTCCTTCCACCCCGAACCTGCTAGTTGTCAGAGAGATTGCTGTTATCTTTGTGTGAAATCTTGGCACCCTGATAAATGAGAGAGAGCTGGAAATCTCACCCGCTGACATCAAGGCGCTATGTACCTAAAATCCTTCCAAGGCCGAGGGAAAAGAATAACATATCAGGCCAATTAAAGTTAATGCATGGTGACACGCTGAATCGGGGGCAGGGATTGCTGCCATATGGCGGTCCAGGCTGTAAATCAGAAAGCAGGGAGAAAAGGAGGGAGGATGAGAGGAGCGTGAGGCCAGGCAAACAGAAAGGGTGACGCAGCATCGGTGGCGCAAAATGCCCCCCCTCCCATATCCTCAGATCTGTATCAAGACTGCAGCTCCGCCACCCACCAGCTTTCCCCCACCCTTCTCTACCCTTTCCTCCCTTCCTCCCATCATCCCCCTGCCGCCTCTGCCCCCTGCAGCACCCCAAGGTGCAACGCTTTCAGGTATCTGTGTAGAACTGGCAGCTTCATTAAGGCTTGTTTTTTCTCCTCCTCGCTGGGAGGATTTAAATGAGCTGTCATCCTGACCTTTTTGAGCTCCTGCTTTTTAAAGCAAGTTCAGCCCCACCACCCCATCCCCTGCTCCCACCATCCCCTTAAACCCACCACCCGTCTTTCTCTCTTTCCACCTTTCTCTCTCGCTTTGTCACTCGTTCCTCCACTTGTCTCTTCTCCCTGCAGGGGGGAAAGACACTTTTAAGCCATCACCCTGCGGCAGACAGGCATGCCAAGGTTGTTTTGTGGGTAATTGCCTCTCTCATAGACGCTGTTTGTCTGCGCACACTTTGCCACCCTCTTCTGATGCCACGCAGCAAAAGGGGAGGGCACGGACTCTGTAGACTTAATTTGCTCCCTGACTGTTCTTCATTGCTGATTAAGCAAGCATCTGTGGTGTTTTGAATACAGCAGTAAGCCAAGTGGAGCATGGCTAATGTTTTCTCCCTCTCTATTACATCAGGGTTATTGCACAAAGTGGCAGGCATTTATTGGAGCTGTAGCCCCGTTTATTCATTTCTTTTCACTGCACCCTGAGCGGGCTCCATTGTTTAATGTCCCCAAAATAAAGGCCTCTTTTAAGGTCTGGAGGACCGCAGTATCGATCAGAGACTCGCTAACGTGTCAGCAGCAGGCCTCTCGAGTGTGTTCTTTTCCGAGTGTACAGGAGTCATTAATTTCCTTCGCTGTGGTCCGGTGGAGGCGGAGAGGTAAAGCGTGCAGGTAGCGGGCTCCAACTAGCTGACTAACATGCAGGGCGAGGAGGAGGAGGGACTGAGTCGAGTTTTTTTTATTTTTTTATTTTTTTTAAGCCGCCAGCCCCTCGGGCCCAGTCTGCCCGTTTTACTTCAGCTGTTTGATGTTTAATTGAAGTTGTTATTGGCATCAAATGTCACCTTACCTGATGCTCCAGGTGTGAATCAGTTTCTAATTGAAAGGTAACTATGTCTCCCTCAGTCCTGCGCCTCCGGGGATCAGCCACAGAGTTCTATTAGTCCGGGCCCAGCCTCTGTATCGCCATGCGCCATGTGCTGCCTCCGAGTTATGTCTGACTGCTGACCCCCACCTCTCTCTCTCTCTCTCTCTCTCTCTCTCTCTCTCTGCAGTGTGAGGAGAAGTGTGTGTCCCATGCTGCATTAGTGTCTGTGTGAAATGCTGGCCTGTCTGCCAGGGCCAGGTGACCTCCCCCTCCAGCTTCTCCCCCACACGCAGATGAACACTGGACTTCAGAAATGTAAGTGCTGAGCTCTCCACACACACACACAGACACACACACACACACACACACACACACACACACAATTAACCACCACCATCCCACACAACAAACCAAGCTGTTACAATCCCGATGCCTACCCCACGTCAGATGCCCATGCCAAACCCTCGGCCTGGTTCTCTTCTGCAGCTCCGCGTTAAAAACCAAAATGAGAGTATTTTCATGCTCCGGGCTGATAGATCTGTCTTCAAGGGAAATTAGGATGAACTGCACCATTAATTTGCTGAACAGCGAATTGGCTCCCTCCCTCACCGCCCCTGAAGATCTGTCAGCCACGAGATTGCAGGGCCATGTGGTTCCAAAAAAGCTGCGCTCACACACCACACACACACACCACCACACCACTCCACCACGCTGTCATCAGATTCATGTGTTCAATCTGACCGTACTTTTCACCATCAGGGGAGAGTCAGTTACTGTCAGACTCGCAGACAGATTGCGGCTGAGTGGTTTTGCCCCGATGATCTCGTAATGCGAGTGAATCTAGAAGATGCAATCTGGCTTGCCCCGGTTAAACTGCAAACTAGTCGGGAGCTGGCCCAGTTCAATTTAAAAGTGTATGAATTTTTACAACTTGGATTCTTTGAGAGTTGAAGTTAGCAATTGCCAGTTAGAGCTGAGCTAAGACTTTTAATTGAGCCTGAGCAGCGATAAAACTGACATATCAATGTTTTTAAAAGTGCAAATGCCCATATATCCCCTTTTTAAATGCATTCAAATGTACATTGATGGATGATTGCCTCTGCATAGACATACTTGCATATTCCCTTTTTTCCCCTTTGTCTCTAATCATAATAGAGCTATAACTGTGGCGCATTTTAGATATACCCAAAAAGAAATCAATCGCTTGCCAGACATTCAGTACAGCAGTTGATAAGTTTTATTTATTCCATCATAAAAAAAGTATATATGTCCATTTCCTCCTCCTGCCTCTTTCTCTCTCTCTCTGAGTGGAAACTCAGCCCCAGCCTGACCCATTTCTGCTGCAGTTCTTTTTTTTTTGTTGTAAAATGCTCCAGCTCATCAAGACTGTAATTTCAGAATCACAGTAATCAGCCAACCCCCAGGAGATCAGCGAGAGTGAGGGAGTCTGCTAAGTGCCAGCGTCTGTTGCCTCACTCAGGCGGGCGAGTGACATGGTGCAGCCATCAGCCAGACTGTTTCTCTGCTCTTCCTTTATGTGACACACTAAGACACATCAGAGCAGGAGGTGCAACTGGAGTTCAATTTGTTTTTTTTCTGCCCAAAAAACTGTAATCCATTTTGGGCCGACGGAGCGCGTTTCACACAGCACGGCCGCAGCCTTAGAAGTGTAATTTCAATCTTTCTTTTTTTTCCCCTCTCTCTCTCTCTCTCTCTCTCTCTCTTTCTCTCTCCTCCTCGTCATTCTCTCATAATGCTTTTCCTTTTCATCTGCTCTTCAAAGTATCATTAACAGGCACGCTGTTACATCAAAAAGCTGTGGAGCTGCATTTCATTTAGACTAAATCATTTTCATCAACGTGCCACTAGAAAGAGCGAGCAAAAAAAAATCTGTACGCTCTCAGGTTGCCGCCTTCACTTCCTACTGTCCAGTCTCTGGAAATCATGGTGTTTTTGGGCTGTTGCACAGAGAACTAATACCTCCACACACAGCCAGAACCAGGCCTCAATACTCAACACTTACACACGCCTCGTCTCTGTGGGCTGTCCACGCATGTACAGGGCCCCGTTGTCTCTCCGGAGCCCCATCGTTTACACAGCATGGAAGATAATTTGACAGCTTAACTCCATGAGAGATGTGCTTCACTGCTTTTAGGTGAAATATATAGACTAGTTGTCACTGGAAATCTTTATTCAATATACACAGAAAAATGGCTGGGTTAGAGTTTACATAATTGGTTCCCATTTGTGTTCCCGTTAGTCTGTTCTTCCAGCTACTCAGCAGACCACAATTCTGGCAAATCTAGCCTTGGACACTGACAACCAAGAGCCCCCAGATCTCCAGGCTCCTCTCCTCCCCTGCGGGTGAATCTGTGCATAGAGGAGCCATTTAAAGTTACGAGCTTGCAGGTTGCTGTCAGAGGCAAGGCCAGAGCAGCTGCTCTATTTATCATCTGGGACTGACTGTTAACAGATGATGGCTGCGAAATGTAAAGGCTGTCGGAGGAGTAGATCAGGTACGCAGAGAGAGACCGAGAGAGAGAGAGAGAGAGAGAGAGAGAGAGAGAGACACAGTGGGTCACAGAGAGAAAACAGCTCATCTCCCAGGCAGGATGACTCAAGTACCAGGAAATGGCCCTTGCCCCTCAGTTCTTATAGGCAGAACAAACAGTGTGTACAGCTGGACCACTTGGCTGATTTTCACATCTCAGTCCCCACTGAGATCAAAAGCAACTATCTTTTCTTCCTCTCCTTAGTATATTTTTCATTTTTCAGAGGTCTCATTCTATCAGCATGGGATGCTCTCTTCAGCTGCTATTTAAGTCCACAAAAATATAAGGAGGTGGCTCCATGTGGACAACCGAATTCACATGTCTAATTTGACGCCGAAATTTCAGACCCAATTTCCTGCTCTTGTGTGAAAATTGCAATTTACAGCAGCGTGAGCCCCCCTGCCCCCTGCTGCTTAAACCTTGTTCAATTAAAACAGTAGTTTGAATAAAAGAAACCCTAATTAGTGCCTGCTGACTGTGCACTTGTGTTCCAGCTAGCTAGCTAGCAGCGGGGTAATTAACACATGGCCAGACTGGCCTCTTTCCCCTGTTCCCTCCCCGGGAACGTGCTTAGCTGGAGATCTGAGAGATGATATGCTCGTAGCCACCAGCAGCCGCCTACAAACTTCACTCATATCCTCATTAACCCTCCCTTGATACTTTAAGCTCTTCAACTAATCCAGGTTTCAGGTTAAGGTTGAAATGCTAATAAGCTACATTTGCTTACTAGAACACATAATCAACAGCCGGCAGAACTGTTAAACAGATGTAAACAGCAGGAGGTCGATTTTATCCTCTGTTAGGGAATAAATACTCTAAACAGTATTTGGCTGATTTTTATTACATATTTTATAGCATTTCTATTAAACTCTTCTTTCTGACTTGCTTTTTTTTCACAAAATGCCTGCCTGAGCTTTGTTAACAATGTATAATCCCTTTTCCAATTTAATGGATTGGTCATTTTCCACACATTGACATTGCTTTCTTTGCTACTTGCCTGAGTCCAACAACTTAAGTATAAAACTCATTATACAAGTGCCAGTGGCAAAGAAATAACACTGCACATAGCTACATACTCACTGTCAAGCTACTTGCTATATTTCTCAGTTTAAAAGCAAGTTAAAGCTATTCCCTCTATTTTAACATAGCAGAAATAACACTATAGAACTATACACACATCTCATCCTAATGTCTTAATACTTAATATATAATTCATTCATTAAATGATACATTTCATTATTTATAATTCCCACAGTTGTGGATTTTCTGCCAAACAAAGGACTGTTCCATATCATTTAAAGACCTCATTCGTTTAATTGTTCCAGTTGGACCACAATTAGACACTAAAATGTGTTGGTCTTTGACGATGTTCTTTGAATTTGACTGTTTTGATCAATCAGTCTTGCATTTTTATATTAATTATTTGCTCAGTATGTATCCTGATATCCCCACAAACTTTACTTTGCCTCTCTAGGCACAGAGAAAACCCTGAATGATGACCTGTCACATTTAAAGTTACTGTGGTCTGTCTACAATCCTGGTTTCATCCAGAAGAGCACATTCCCATGAAATGATAAAAACTTCTACCTCTACACTGACATGAGACTTTGACAGCAGCTGCAGACCAAGGAGGCTGTGCCAGAGCGTCATAAGCTGTAAATACAGTAGATCATGAATGCTGATAGCAAACAAGTTGCATTCAATCAAAGTGTACTTTTGTTGCTTTGAATGGTGTGCATTGCACAGTAAATATAACCTGTTCATACTGTGAAAAGTGGGTGAGTTAATTGTTACAATCAAACTCAAAATCTTCATATTTAGACCGTTTCTGTGTCACTTTACAAAATATAATTTTCTAACAAGGTCATTAATCATTACCTGTGTTTGACAGGTGAAGTCCATCCTCAGCATGTCTGTGTGCTTGTGTGTAAGTGTTCATTTATCTGTGTTTGCTTACCCTGGCATTTATTCAGCGACAGACATTAGGCCTCTGTGATGGCGGGTGTCGAGCTCCAGCTCCTTGGCCCAGACCCCTGCATTAATGAGGCTGCCATCAGCAGGCTGAACACTTACTCACAGCAGCCCCCTGTGTGCCGCCCTATACCGGCCCCGCACATCACTGCCCATTGTTTCCTGTTCACAAATAAAGCGGGAATTAATTAGCCAGTTGGCACAACTCTTGGCGCAGCCGTGTCAGCACTCAGACTTCAGCTCTGTGCCTCATCCCTCAAGCCCAGTCTGCCTACTGTGAGGCTGAGCATAACGGCCATGGCCGCATGAAACCTCAGACCTCTGCCAACAATTCAGACATTTGAAATTACTGCTCACTCAACAGTGAGAAGTAGCCCGTATGCTGCAATGACACAACATCTATTTTACTCTAACTGAAAAACCCCCCATTCAAAAATAGTGAATGAGTGAATTAAATGTAGCTCAGTAATCTGATACTAGTGATCCTTCCCGCAGATCAGGCACACTCTTGTCCATCAGTCCGAAAGCTGGGCAGTGTAAGTAGGTCAGACTGGCGGGGCCGCGGTGATCGGCGCAGAGAGATGGAGAGAAGTGGATAGAAGAGCCTGTAATATCTTTAAAAGAACGTCCAAATAAATCTCTATTTGAAAGAAGTGGAATGAAACAATCACATCCACCCAGACCGAAAAACAACAAGACGCCGAACATTAGCCCACACCTGCATCATCTTGTCGCACATCTTAACCAGGCTGATAAATGAAACACACCCTCGCACATACACAAACACATAATCGTGTTCACATTGTCACTTCGGCGTTGTTAAATTTAGCCACAGTGCTTAGCAGGTGTAACAAATGTCTGCGAGCGGAGGCCTGGGAGGTGTTACCGCAGATCAGAGACACTGCTGCTGTGTCTGATTACTTGTCTGCTGTCATGGAGCTCTGCTCTCTGCGTCTATCTCTTTCTTTCCTTCTCCCCAAAGCAGCCACGGGGGACCATCACTGCCTCACTCATTCTTTGTTTAGTTGGTGATTCAGTAGCGAGCAGCGCGGCCCCCCCTTCAGATGCATGCTTATTGTTTGCCCAGATGCTACGTCAATTAGGGCCACTAAAAGCTCCTGACCTCACAGTAGCCAACATCGCCACAAAATTGGATTTTAGACTAGGAAATGTGGCCGCCACAATAATTCCACTGAGAATGAGATCGGAAGTGTCCTTTGTCCTTTTTAAGATGGGGGTTGTGATGGTTTTGGAGAAAAACAGTGAGGTATGGAATATGAGAGTGCTGTCCAAATCAGGTTCCTCTCAGCTGCTCAGATTACAACTGATGTGCTCTTTTGTGCTCTATACACTTCTACCTTGAATTAAATAGTCTCTCTCAATGTGTCTCTCTCTCCCCTTTCTGTTCGTCCCCCCAATTCTGTCTCCTCTTCTCTGTCTCACCTCCTGTCCTCCACCCCAGGGGACACCACACAAAGGATGAGATCTGCTCCATTTCCAACCCCTGCAGAATTGGATGCTTATGCTAAGAAGGTTGCCAACAACCCCCTCACCATCAAGATCTTCCCCAACAGTGTCAAGGTCCCCCAGCGAAACCACGTGCGCCGTACAGTCAACGGGCTGGATACATCAGGCCAGCGCTACAGCCCTTACCCTTCCTCTCAGGCCAGTGCCAAGACAGGCCTCCTCGCCATAGTCAAGGTGCCCACCGTCAAAGGCATCCTCAAAGATTTTGCCGGCAGCCGGGCCCGCCTGCACCCCGAAGTCATCATGAACCCTCTCACCGGACCTTACCAAGTGGCTTCAACTAGCACTTTAAACCACCACCCACCTCTGCCCACCCTTCCCCGGCCCCAGCAGAGCTTACCCCTTCAACCGCAGGACCCGCCTCAGACTCTACAGATGCCCCTCCCTCAGCAGCAGGGTCACACCCAGAGTCTCAGACACCCTCCCCCAATGGCCCAGCACCCTCAGGGCCCATCCAGACTCCAGACTCTGTCTCAGCACCCAGCCCTTGGTCACCCACAGGGGCCCCCTACTGTCATGCTTCAGCAGCAGCACCTCCAGCAGCAGCCGCTACCTGGCCTGCAGGGGAGCAGAAAGCTGCCCGATGGCGACGCACCGCCTAATGTTACCGTCTCTACCTCAACCATTCCACTCTCCATGGCCACCGGGCTGCACCAGGGCTGCCAGGCTGACCTTAGCACCATCGTGCATCAGATCAACCAGTTCTGCCAAGCTCGGGCCCAAGGTGCCGGAGCCACCTCCATGTGTGAGGGCCAGATCGCCAACCCCAGCCCCATCAGTCGCAACCTGCTTATCAGCGCCTGTTCCAGGGTATCCATGCACAGCAACCCTGCTACACCTGGGTTCCCTCCACCCAACTGCATTATAGGCCCTCAAGAGAAAGCAACTGCCCCAGTGGGAGCTCATCCTCCACACAGCG
The DNA here is from genome assembly GCF_027409825.1 of Scomber japonicus. Lineage (NCBI taxonomy): Eukaryota > Metazoa > Chordata > Actinopteri > Scombriformes > Scombridae > Scomber > Scomber japonicus. The sequence goes on along the minus strand of NC_070590.1, from coordinate 24,027,006 downwards.
TGGCTATTATGAACCACTTGCCTTCCAACCACACTGATCTCAAGCAGCAGCACCACCTCCAGCATCACCTGCATCCACAACAGAATCCGCAGCAGCAACAGCTACAACATAACACACAGCAGCAGAAGATGCGCTCTTGGAATCAGCACCAGTTGACCCACATACCCCACATTCAGAACGGTGGGACCCACCTCTGTAAGCAGCCTTCCAGGGACCCCGCCTTCCATTTTAAGGGCATGGGCTACCCTGCAGAGGTGTGTGTGGGTCAGCCTTACACACTGAAACCTCCCGTAGAGAGGCCCACCCCTTCTCCCCCCGTCAACAACGGCATGCCCGGTCCCATGGCCCACTACACTAATGGTCACTACTTTCAGTCCCATATTTGGAACAGCAGCATCCTACCCACCCCCAACAGTGACAGCTCCGGGTCTCAGGACGTAGCCATGCCATTCCATGGTGCCGGTCCAGGGGGGTGCACCACCACACTAGACTGTGGGCCCCCTGGGGCACCCCATTACAGGCTAGGAACGAGCTCCTCCACCTCCTCCTCCGCCCAGACTAATCTGATGCAAACAGCAGATTACTTGGGTGGGGACTTCCAGACGCCCTACTTCCGCGATCAGAATCTAGGGTTGATGGGCAAGATGCACAGGCCTCCTCTGAGCAGGGTAGGTCCGGAGGTCGGGGATGGCAGAACCGCTCTCATCCAGCACCCAGGGTACAGATAAGCTATGGCCTTGTCTCCACAACATTTATCAAAACCCCTTTGTTTAGTCTTAAGAAAGGAAACACATGAATAAAACTAAATTGATAACTTAAACAAATGACCGCTAATCTTAAAGAGGGCAAATTAATATATTTAATGAAGAACAGTAGTTTTTTTGGGTTTTTTTTTTTTTTTTAAATAAATCTTGCAAGTGATCAATTGCTACTTTTCTTTTGTTAACGAGTGCGTTTATGTGGCACTTTAGGGAACTTTTTCACGTGTGTGTGTACACGTCTGTACTGTGTCATTCCCTGCTTCTTCCTCTATCATACTTGTCTATCAGTGTGCCTGGATCTCCACAGATCCTGTGTTATTTCTACTTCACACCTGTCTGTAAAGTTTTCTTATGCATGTAAGAAAGAAGGATAACAGATAGATCTCTCGTCTATCAATGGATGTTTTTTTAACAGGATCATGTCAGGAAACTTCGGCTCCGACTAGTTCTATTAAACATTTTCATTTTGGCGTTTAAGCTCAAACCTCACAGTAACTTCAAGATTAAACACAATCATAACCATTTTCTTCTTGAGGACAGAAGAGAGCGTAATGATTTTGTTTCAGTGTGAAGCCATCAGACACTGGACTACAAAGTACAGCTGGAAAAAATCTTGCAGTATGCACATGTACACAGAGGTTTTATTCTTTTTAAATGTAATTATTTATTTGTATAGTACGACTCTTCAAGCTTGATTCCTCTCTGTCACTTAAGGATGCATGTAATCAGGTTGTTTGTACATAGTAAGGATCCAGCAGGGAGCAAATATGTTAATAAGGTGATGCTCTGTTCTGCTTAAAATGCTGCAATGAATTCAGGTGTTAAAAAACGTCGCTTTTTTTTCTTTTTTTCTTTTTTTCTTGCCAATGCCGGGAAGGTTTGGCAACAAGATTGTGAAAAGTTTAGTGCAGAAAAGTCCTGAAAGATGAAACTCTTATACATTAAAATGGCCAAAGTCAGGTTAACTAGGACACACTGTTATGAAGATGTGCCATTTTATTTTGTTTCCTTTTCAGATTGTTTTTTTTTTTTTTTTTCTTTAATGTAACCATGAAAAATGTATTACTTGAATGTTGAGATTATTTGTTTTGAAGGGGTTAGGTTAGTTATGAGGACAAAACTCTGGAGTAGAAGAAATAATAGTGTTATTAGTGTCATGTAGAATCTAACCAGAGTTTTGATTCAGACGGCAGTAACTTAAGTGAATTAAGTTACGTGTAGTTGCTACTGATTCTGATGTGAAGTCTGTTCAAAAAGACCAAATTGATCACTTGCAAGATCACTCGGAGGTAAACAAAAACCGACTTAAGTTTAAAGTGAAACAGCAAATGCATTGTTTATTTTATTGTACACTGGCTTACCTACTAGACTACTGTAACTTTAAAGTTTAATGATTGTGCGTGAATGTTGAGTGCTCATGTGGGTAGAGTTAAGGGTTGGATGAGTGAGTGTGTGTGCGTGCGTGCGTGTATAAACACAATGACGCCCATGTTTTGTTCACCTAACCCCCCCTAACAGCCCTTAAAAAGCCTTAAGTGTTTGGTCCTTGGACTTTCCTTTGAAAACGAGCATGGTTTTAATGAAAACCCCAAATAATAAGGAGAAAGAAGATGGTAAGGATACGCAGAAACAGCAATTCTTTTTGATTTCTTTTGTTTTTCTGGTCTTTTTATTTTAATAAAATTCTGTTGAATAGACAAGAGCAATTCCTTAGAGATTCTTTATGGAAAGCAAGAAAGGAGTAATATTTTGTAATTATATATTTTAGCAATGTGTAGTTACTGAGCTGTAACATTTTTTTTCCAAGTTTCAAAGCTTCAGTTTGCAGTTGTGACTATTTATAATACTTGATTTGCTTGTTATTTAAATTTTATTTTCTTCTTTTGTTTCTTGTACTATTGCTGTGAAATGGAAGAAGGTCCACAAGCCTTTCTTTTATGTCATTCTGTACGACAGATTAAAGGCAAGAGCGTGAGAGTTGTGCTACTCTTTTTGTAATATTGTAATAATAAAATAAAGTTCTAATTTATGCTTTGAAATGAGTCTGAACTGTCGTCTGGATTATCTGCAGCTGTCTGCTCACTTCAGTTTTACAGGGATACAATAACTCAAATGTTGTCATGCTGTGTGACAGTTGCTTCAGGTATGTGACTGTTCATTTGTTTCATGCACAATCAGTCTCACGAGTGGCTGCACAGTTCAATAGGCCCCGTCTCAACCACATGATTTGTAACTGCAACAGCTGGTGCTGAAGGTGGTGGTTGTTGCACCAATTGCTGTGCTTTCATGCCATTTATCCAGGCCAGCCTCTGCCAAATAGAAACAGGAAGTGGAGTAGACAAAGCAAGCTGTGAAATCCGCAGGACTATCTGGCTGCAGTAGATTTAGCTTGTCTGGCTGTGATGAAAATGGGTCTTGTATAAAGGGCACACAGCAGGAGGGCAGGATCAGCACCTTCATGATCAGTATTACTCCATGAAGGATTTTTAAGCACTGCCAGAGGTGCCAGCAGGTTTGTGGCCTTTGTGTAGAGGATGCGCATCCTGTTCAGCTGGTGACAGAAAAGGCGTTTACAGGAGCTCCTGGATTAAATGTTTGACGTATTTCAAATCCATTATTCTCCTGACATTTAAGCAGCACCTGTTGCTGTATGCAGCATTGACAGATTACACATTTATACACCATTAAGTCAAAGGAACAAATACAACATGCTGTTCATCATGTCAGTGAGATATTACCTCAAAGACTTAAAAAAAGAAAAAGAAAATCAAATCAGTCAAAGTAACAGTTGGCAGTCAGATCGTCAGTTTTTGACGAACTGAAACTGAACAGTCTTTAGGTTGAATGCCTTGTTGCTCAGATCAGTCAAGTTGAGCAGCCAGAGTGAAGCTTTCTGTTGTGAATCTCTTTAAACTGGCGTGGTGCTCAGAGGACTCATCTCTGTGGACTTGAATGTCCGCCGTCGCCGACTGCCCTCGAACAAGCCTCTCCAGCTCCTCCCTGTGGAAAAAGGAGGAAATGTTAATAGACATGAATGACTTTCCTGTCAGAGAAATGCTTTAAAAGGCATTTTCCAATCTAAACACTTCTTAGTCTGCATGAATGTTTCCACACCTCTGTTTATTCTTTGTGGCGAGGTGTCTGAGGAGGGCTGTCGGACACCATCCCAGCACCCAGGATCCTCATTGATTTTGCCCAGGTTGATGTTCCATTTGTTCCAGTTGACTTCCTCCACTCTGAGACGACAAGAGGACACATGCTCCAATTACTGTCTGCTGTGTGAGGCATCAATCAGCTGTCAGAGAAGGCAAATTAGTGAAGAACACAGTGTACTGTGCATCAACCAATCCTGCTCACACAGCTGCAATCTTTTGTTGAATCTTACATGCTGAAGCCTCAGCTCAAAGGACTGTAGTGACTAAAACATTTCAGTGCTATGAATTTTTACTCCTTGGTTTAAAAAAAAAAAACATGTAGAGATTAGACTTTGTAACATAGCAGATCATCTCTCACAACCAAATCCAAAAACTGATCCTATCAACAAAAAAGGTGCTTTAATGTCAACTTCAGTCTTATACTCTTCACAGTGTTCTTACTATTATCAGCAAAACCTGACATAAACCTACTAAGTCAAGCATCTGAGGACACACATCCATTTTTACTGTCTTATCCAGCACAACTGGACACACAACAGGACTATTCCTGACCAATGAAACGTGTAGCTAGTCATAAGATGTGACTAATGACTAATGGGAATGTTCAATCATCATAAACACAGTAAACCTACTCACTTCTACAGGCCTTAGCCACGGCTGGATTAACCTACTTAGCCCCCCTCCCTCCATGAATCCTCCTATTAGTGTCTTGTGTCTTGCACCTTTTCGCCTTTTAATACGTAGCAGGTGGTGCACGTTGCTGATCACCTATGGCAGCTTTACTGCAGTTTATTGACAGCCCCAGAAACAACCAGTACTTCTAGGCCTGAATACTCCCCTGCCCCATGTTTACTGTTCACCAGTTGTGGAAATTTGATAAACACACATTTATTAAAGCTTAAGAGCATTATATCAACTGTAATAATAATGGTTTTAAAGTACCTCTATCATATTATATTATAGAATATTATCACCGCTCTTTGAGATTGTGTTTATAGGAACAACAGTGTTCTGAGCTAAATGTTAGCTCTTAGCATGCTAACATGCTCACAATGACAATCCTAAAATGTTCATGTTTAGCAGGTATGTTTACAGTGTTCACCATCTTTGTTCAGTATTTTAGCATGCTAACATTTTCTGACCACACACAAAATTAGTTTTGCATGACTGATGATAAACAAAATCAAATTATATTGTCAAAGAAAAACTTTAAGGAATCACCAGTGTTTTTATAATTCACCCTGAGATGTATGAATGTATTACATTTTATTTCAATATCCATCTAACAATTGTAAAAGTACTTTAAAAAAACAAAAACAAAAAAAAAAACTAAACACCCAAAACATACAGTCAACCACATGGTGGCACAAGAGGAAAAATCATTAGAGGAACACAAAAGTCAACAGAGACATTAATACATTTTTGCCAGTCTATCCAGTAGATGTTGAGATATTTCACAGGATAAATAGCATGTTGTACGGAAGCGCATTGCACACACCTTATCTCGTAATTACGAGATCTTTTCTCTCCTCTCTCTCTCTGCTCCTCGGGAGAGAGGAGCAGAGAGAGAGGAGTGTGCAAACACAAAGATGAGTGACAGTAGGAAAACAAGCAGCATTTGGATGCATTTCAATAGCTGTGAAAACACAAAGGCAGAATATAATGTTATTTATTCATGATTATTTTTACTCTATACAGGTAATCTTTGTTTTATCTGTCCAGATTTCACTTTTTATAAAAGCAACCGACTGATAAAAACAATCAATTAATTAATCTATCATCAATTTGGGTGATAATCAGTCGACCCCCACTGTACAGTGTAACACCTAATATGGCACCTTTTTCTTATCTCGTAATTACGAGATCTTTTCTCGTAATTACGAGATAAGGTGTCTAAAAAAATTTTTATCCAGTGAATGCAATGCGCTTCCGTAATGTTGATCTGCTGGTGGCACTAAATGAAAAATCAGGGGATCACCAAAGTCAGTAGACTAGATCCTTTGGACACCATGAACGACAATTCATGACAATCCATCCCATATTTGTTGAGATATTTCAGTCTGGACCAAAGTGGTGGGAAAACAGACTGGCAATGCCCTTTATAGAGCTTAAATGCAGTTAATAGTACTGCATATATTATCAAACTATTTTGCATATTGTCAAATTACAACAAACCCATTTTACACAGATATGGGTATTTGGATCATGATCTGTAATGAGGCAAGGACATTATGAAAATGAATACTATTATGACAAAATACTTCTATGAAATCCAGGATATTCACTTGCACCTGTTGATGGGGCCTTTCCAAACACATCAGTCACTGATGACCATTATCATGTTGTCATTACTTTCATCAACTGCATCAAAATTTGAACTAAAGAAGCAGAAGCAAACCTGAAGCAGCGGCGACAGCCTCCTCCAGCAGCAGTGCTCAGGTTTTTCTCCACCCCACAGCGAAGCCTCCTCCTCAAACAGCCAGACAGCCTTTTCTCTATGTCCAGGATAGTGATGGCCCTCTGAAAACACACACAAGTGGAAATCACACTACCACATCACACAGCTACCTTGAACAGACACTTGACCACAGGGCCCCCATGGTCACCTCACCTGCAGCTTCCAGATGCCGGTACTCTCGTTGGTGATCTTTTCCACGGTTTGGTTCATGAGGGCGATGAGCATGTTGAGCAGCAGGATGTAGGTGAGTATGATGTAGAAGATGAGTAGGATGTAGAAAACCTCAATGTACTGGTACTCATCTGTGAACTCCATGTCTCCCATGCCGATAGTGAACTTGAAGAGCTGCAGTGTGGTATTGGAGATGGTTCTGAAATTGCCTGATACACACTGCTCATCAGGGCCAACAGGAAGGATGAAGCGTCCCTGCTGTGATCTGCTGATCTGTGAAGGGCAGGTGAGCAGAGTGACCACCGCTGTGACAGGAGACATGAAGAAGCAGATTACATACAGTACATCCTTCATTCATGGCATATTGACAACAGTGTTATAACACATTCATATCTCAAAATGTCCCTTATTTGTTTTGGAAGGCGATATATCTTAAAAATGTGGGATGGTACCATTTAAATGATTAAAAAACTTGGTAAGTTATATTTCTATGTCAGAAAGCCTTTTGTGAGAGTATCAGATGACATTTTGATTTTTTTTTAATTTACAGAGGAGAGAATAAAATACCTGCTGAAAATCCAAAGAGGAAAACCATGTAGACAAAAATAAAGCGCAGGATATCACTAAGGATCATCTGCAAAGAAGAAGAGAGACAGACAATGAGCCTCATGGATCAGACTGATAATTGTGATGTTCACTGTGGTGCTACACAACCTATGTGCACATACCTTTTGTATCATGACACTATAGATGCCCATGTGTCTGTTGCCCCTGGAGAAGTAGAGCAGGTTCACCCAGCTGAGAGCGAGACACAGCACCAGGAAGCCGAGGTACTCCTGCTGTCCACTCAGATACAGCGTGGTGGAGATCAGGAAGAGGACTGACTGCACAAAACTTAAAACAGCAGAGACACCACTGTGATCCTGCTCAGGTTTACATGTTGAAATAAATACAAATCTGTACTGTAAAACATGAGGCTACAGTGAGGGTTGTGTGATATTGTATTGTGCTGTATGTGTATGATAAGAAAATGAAATGACATGTTATGAAAGAGAAGTTGAAGAAAAATGATGAAGATACTTCATTGTCAAAGGGAAAACAGATCTCTATCTCTAATGCATGTTTGCATGAGTTTTATCACACCTAAATCATCAAAGGTGCAGCCAATCAGTGTAAGAAGTCATGCAATTAGTGAAATGTAGATCACCCGTGTGTTCCCATTGATCGCAGTATAAATGTGGAAGGTTGAACTCTTGGTGAATCAGTGTGAGTATCATAAAACAACACCATATAGATTTATTATAGTATGCTCAGACTATTAATTGGAAAAGTGTAAAAGTGGTGCAATATTACTTTAACTTTGTACAGTCACAATCACCAACTGTATATCCTTTTAATGGCCAACATTTGTCAAAGCAGGAAAAGCACAGGTGGAATTAATAACATTAATGGGAGCTGCATTGCATTTAAATGAGCTAGTTCCAGCACTCTGGTATTGTGCTCGCTCATTCACTGACAATGGAATGAAGCCATCCTTAATGTTATGTACAGCTGTGAATTTCAAAATGTCTGCTGTGAAAAGAGTTTATAACAGTATAATGAATCATAGTCACTCTCAATTAAAGATGATTCACAGTCCAATATGTTGACTTTGTAATCTAAAATCTATTTGCACATATAGTATATATCCATGATTTCTGAGTGAGAAAATGTTAATTATATTTGACGTCAAGGTCACCAATATACAAATTGATGCTTTTGAGGTTTACAATTCTTTAGTTATAGAAATCTTAATTGCATCTACACATGAGGCAACAGCTGCTGATTTAGTTCAATTCTATATTTAAATCAATTTAGTTTCCTATGTGTAAAATGTAAAACAAGAGACAGACTGTGACTGTTAATGAAGTGTTAAGTTTCTATGAATTGCAAAGTGGCGAGAGAGGTGTGTTTAGGTGTCATGTCTTTTTCTGTTTTTGGTGTCTTCTCATTTAAATATATTTTCTTCTTATCTTGCATTTACATGTCGCTAATTGGATTCATGTCTTGAATTAATGTTTGTTGTTCTGTGTGAATAGTGTGAAAACTCATTTGAAAAAGAGGTCACAAACAGCTGCATTAAAGCTCCAACCTGTCTTCTGAAAAAAAATCTTATTGGTGATATGAAATGATGTAAAAGTGTACTCGAGGGTGTGTCAGTACACCTTGACATCATTGCTGGGTGTACATTTTTGATCACATCCAGATAAGAGACTCGAAGATTTAAACCAGTTTTTCAGCTTGGTGTTAAATTGCTCCTTAATGTACGCGCACTTTGTACAGTGATGTTAAAATAGAAAGCATTTTAAGGAACCCTGTGGAGTTTTTGACCGCCATGGAACAATGTTTTTACCTTTCATTTTTCTATGGACATACATGTGGGCGATGTGATATACATTTGCACCTCCTCTTTTGTGTGAGAAAGGGAAACTGATAGTGAGCAAACATGAATGTTAACATTACACAATTTCATATATTCAAAAAATCAGCTTTGCAAATGCAGAAGGGAAAGCCTTCAAAATGTTTGTTCGACCTCAAGAGTGCACACAATGCACTTTGGTGAAAAACACATATAAACATTACTACTTACAAAAGAATCTCATAATATCCATCAATCAGCAACGTTTGCAGCTTTGGCCGTTTCCTCTTCATGTCTATTATCTGGGGATTTAAGTAAGATTTCAGTTTTTGATCAGTCATATCATTGCAACATAACATACAACATACAACTTTCACAAGATGGTGATATTAAATTAAAGCCCAAGAGCACCAACATACCCCCATCACAAAGAAAAAGCAGTTTGCCAGCAGTGTCAGTAGCTGGCCCGCAAAATACAGGTAGCCAGTCTTGTCATGCTTGATGGGAAATGGTGGCTGCAAGGTAAAGAACAAACATCAGCAACATTTGCACAAGTCTGTTTGGGATCGCCAAACTGATCAATCACACAATTTCTCTTCACCTTTCCTCCTTTGTTATAGGCCACCACAGTGAACATGATCAGGTACGCGAGGTAGACCAGGAAGTTGAAGAAAAACATTTGACCTGCAAACATCTTCCATTTCTCCTCCAGCAGTCGACCCAGAGGCTCCATCTGCAGCATCTCGTGACGGTTCTGAGAGGAGACAAGAGGATACAGATGTTTGAGTGTGCAAAAACAACACCAGCTCATCTGACAGGGCTTGTAAAACCACGACTCACAGGAATGTCACTGCCGTAGACCAGGATCTCCATGACTGAGTTTTTCTCGTACGAGTCCACAGAGGCAAGGTCATACAAGGAGCAGTGGACCGGCCCGTAGACCCACTCAGTGAATTTACGGGACAAATGTTTGGTGTGACTCTCATGGAACTCCCGTTGAAGGATGTGCGAAAAAAGCTGCAGACAAATAAAAGAAAAACCAAAACAACGGAATTCTGTGGAGGTTCATTCAGATGTTACACCACAGCAAAATGAATACCAGTAATCTACTAGTATAAGAATCTACACTTTTATGACATGAGTTTCAGTTCATTGGCTTAGTCATTTTGCCACAAGAAAATAAGATATTTATGTCTTATATTTATGTCCCTGGACTGTTATTTCTTTTTCAATCCTGACGTGCATCTCAAAATCTGAATCCAAAAACTCGGAGGGCTGAACACAACACAACCATTTGAATCATCAGTGGGGCCAGGGGTTCTGTAGTACATTTGTGTCCCTGCTATTTCTATTCAACCATCTGGATCTCCTCATATCAAGTTGTAAGGTTTTACCCCGCTCTTGCCAGTCTTGGCAGCCATCTTGAGAGGTGTCAGACCATTCTTGTTCTCAATGTCCTCCAGCCTCATGTTTGGATACAGTTGGGCGGTGGTCTTGAGGATGCGATCGTACATGCTGGTGATGAATTCTGTGTTCTCCTTGGTGTTGTCGGCTACCATCACCAGGGCGTGCAGCACCGTGTTGCCTTGAGAGTCTGTCAGTTGTGCGTCAGCGTGCTGGTAATCGTTCTTCAACAGGAAGTCCACCATGTCGGGCTGGTTGGTGCAGGCTGCCAGAGACAGAGGTAACTCACCTGGAAGCAACACAAGGAGGGGGTCCCTTCAGTGGCAACATTTTTTACAACAGAACTGATTAGAAACTATTGTGGTGACAAGATGTTTGACATGCATCAACAGTCAGTTTATCAAAGTACAAACATGAACAGCGGGACCTTTTTTTGAACAAAAGATAATATTATCTCTGATTTGTTTAAGAAAATATTTGACAAGGTTTACCCAAACATTTAAGGTACCTTATGGATTTTTGACCACTAGCAGCACTTGATGAACAATCCCTGTATTGTATATATCTTGGTCTACAGGGCCTTTTCCAAGAGGCAGGTTTACAAGTCATATATATACATGTTACCTACATAATTATGTAATCTATGTTCCTGATTGGTGGGTATTCTTGGTTTAAATTAACAACTGAACAAAAATAAATCAGAAATCCTGCTTATTTGTACAGGACTGCACAAAGACAGACATGCCCACATGTATCGATATATCAACAATTGGTGGTTGCACTACCTTCTCAACATCATGTATACCTTAAAAGAGGCACTATACTGATTTTATACAAGATTTTGTTTACTTGTCATGACTGGTAGGACTCAGCCTGTGAAAACAGGTTTATACAACATCCTAAATTGCTCTAAAGGGAGATTTCTAAAAGTCTGAAAGAAGAATCTTGATGATGACAACATCAAGCGCATCTCAGTTTAGGATTAAGGATAAAAATGTCAAATCTCAACCTGCAGTATGAATTTTGACGATTAAAAACAATACAAAAATGTCCCCAGTCACCAAGTGTAATATTTTATGGCTGGAGTGTATTTAATTGACTTTAACTAATAATGTAACATTGCGTTGAAACAATCCAGCGATGATGGTTTAGCAACAGAGATGCTGCCAAACCATCTCACATACTGAGCGATAGATCTCAATAGATGATCTTTGTGTGAGGATCCAGAGGAGGGCGCTCCTGTCTGCAGCATCATCCACTCACCAAAGTAGAAGTAGGTGCCGTCATGTGGCTGGAAGAATTTCCCGCATGCTTTGGCATGGACATCTGCTCCTTTACTGACCAGGAGCTGGACATAGGAAAGACTCCTCCTCTCGATGGCTATGTGGAGAGCAGTCTGGCCTGTCAGAGCCACACATCAGTTCATGTTAGAGAACAAATCACATTTATTTATATGTCCTTACTGCAATTACTCTTTTGTGTCTTAAGAAAAAACAAAGAAAGTGATGGAAAAAATAGTTTTAAAGTGTTTTGTCACAGCGTTTCTGCTTTAGACGGAGAATGGCAAAGATGCACACAGAGAGAATGGGATCAGACAAGAGAAGATTAAGTCAAACTCAAGCTCAAAGATTCTCAGAAAAGCTTCACCTTTGTAGTAGCCATTTGTGTAAGCTGCATTCACAAACTCTTTAATATCACCCATCTTCTCTGAGATGTCGATTAAATATTCCACTGTCTCGTTCTTGCCGTCTCTGAGGTGCAGCAAAGCCTTCATCAAGGCAGTCTTACCATAGGACTGGTCTGCAGGTGTAACCACACATTTAGAAAATTACCAGGCAGGTTAGACAGTTTAGTATTGGGTGCAGCTGTTGCATCGTGGGACAATTCACACTCACACAAGGAATCAGAAAGTTTCTTCATGCTTCTTCGTAGATAATCATGCAGGCCAACCAGGTTTCTGACATCCCCACTGGCCACTGCTTCAAACAACCTATCGATGTTAAATGTCTTACTGTCTCTCTTCCCATCATTCTGCTCTCCTTGAATTTTTCTGTAAAGTAAACATATTGTATAGGCAACTGGGTTACAAAAGATTTGTGCAGGTCAAAAGGTCAAGCAGCTTCACGCTCTGCAACAATCACCACTGTGAGGCTTGATAATGCACAGCACCCATGATCTAATAAAAAAGGCATTAAAAAGGCATTAAAAAGGCAGAGATCATATTATTGCTTCATGGAGAGGCTCACTTGTCAAAATTGAGATTAAATCTGATTTTAGGCTTGGTCTCCTCCATTTCCTCCTGGTAGTCGGTGTCCATGGGAGCTTTGGGTGACTCATGCCCCAAACCCAAAGCAGAGACCAGGCTGTCCTTCTTTGCCGCTTTATTCTGTGATTTCTCATCCTCCGTCCTGTCATCTGTCTCCAGAGAGAAGCCGAACATCTCCGACTTGTTCATTTTCACGTCTTACTGCAGTACTCTGCATGGAAACATAGCATGAATGTACATGATTTAGATAACAACCAACAGATCACCGGAATTTAATTCTGCAGCAGGAAAAATATCCAACTGATTATCTGAGTGTAAGCATAAGAGGTGGTACAGAGACTAAACATGTGTGGCAAATTGATAAGGTTCAACTAATTTTCTTTCACTTAGTTCCATTTAAACTTAGGCTACCCATTCTTGCCCATTTTATTTGAAAAATATTGTAGAAAATTGTCTATGGAGCTTTCAGAATTACTAATCAGAGCTTTTTTAAATGTGCAATGGAGCCATCTTCTGTAGTGCATATAGCTTTCTGTAAGCCTGTGGTTTCAGTTGTCAGTTAGCAGCTACCATTATCTTCACAGATGTTAATTCGCTTCAAAAATGACTCAAGTTGCAGACTGACCACTGGGAACCTCAGATAAGATAGACTCTTTTTGGTGGGGCTTAACCCTCCCAACTGTCTCTGATGCTCAAAAATGTGAATTAAATGCTACCATCTCCAGGGTGGAGGCCCTGATAGCATTTAGAAAGCCTACAGTCAGGTAAAGCACCAGGGCCAGATGGCCTGAGTTATGAATTTTATAGAGAATTTTATGACATAGGTAGACCGCTAGAACATTGCTTCTGCTGGTAGCCTCCCCAATTCACTAAAGGAAGCAGATATCACCTTAATTTAAAAAAAGGCAAGTGCCTGAGGACTGTTCAGGATATAGACCTATTGCCCTTCTAAAGATATTAAATTACTGTCTAAGATACTAGCATTAAGATTAGAGAATGTTTTGCCTTTTATCATCAGGGAAGACCAGACAGGCTTTATCAAAGGCAGAAATTGTAGTTACAATGACAGAAGGCTCATGAATATTATTCATATCTGCCAAACACAAGAAACTGGTTATTTCATTGGATGCAGAAAAGACCTTTGAAAATGTTAAATGGCCACATCTGTTTCATATATACATTAATTTAATCTTGTAGAACAGTTTATTAAATGGGTCAAACACTTGCAGTAGAGCCTCTTGCTGAAGCCATTAGGCAGAACCCAGCAATAATGGGTATAAATGTAGGTGGGATCCAATATAAATGTTCCCTTTATGCAGACAACATTTTGCTATAGCAAGGCCTGTGACTTCCATTCCATGTGTTGTTGATATTATTACTCTGTTTGGGTTGTTCTTTAGTTTCAGTTCAGTTTCTTTAAATATGTTGCTATGTCAATGGGAAGCCTTAAAGATGGAACTAATACATTATCCTTGTTTCCATTTTAGTAGTCTATGTCAGGTTTTGCTTACCAGGGCAGTCAGATTACTCTAATGTTTCATCAAATATTTAAGGTCAATTTTAACCCCCTCCTTGACTCTATAAAGAGGAACCTATACGATGGGCTCCACCTCCCCTATCGTTGGTTGACAGAGTCTCTATTATTAAAATGAATATCCTCTCTGGATTATTGTACTTACAGATGATGCCTTTGCTAAAATGTCAAAATGACAGATTCCTAGCTCATAGGGTGGTTTGGATGTCCCTCGTCAGCTTGTATGGGAGGTTTCTGTTTGGCTGAGCCTGGAAATGCCCCGGGCCTTAGACTACATGCCAGGCCTTTTGGCCTGCAAGGATTTAAAATGAGCTAGGAGCCACTGTAACAACAACCCAATCATTTTTAACACATTAATACATGGTTTATTACATGAAAGCTTGGTGTTGTTTAACTTAACTACACCAATGATCCCAATTCAAGATAATCCTGATTTCCAACCAGGGTGCATCCCTGTTGTCATTCGCACAACTTCAATATACAATATACAACTTCATTACAATCTTCCCAGACAATTACTTTTTAATTTACCTTCAGGTTCAAGACTTCATAACTAGGAGAACTACACTCAATATCACTGCTACAACATCTGCAGTAGAGCAATTACTTCTAAATTTGTTCTATTCATATTATAAAATCTTGTTTTATTTGTGCACATAGACGTTCTCTCTTCGCTGCTGGATTATCTGAGTCATTTTGTCATTGTTGGTGCAAGTTCTGCCTGACTGTATGATATCCTCACATATGCAACAAGGAAGAACATCTTTGTGTCCTGGATGAGTGAAAAACCTCCCACTAAAACAAACTTACATAAGATAATCATGGAGAGTTTTCCTCTTGAATACTTGACCTATTTGTTTTACTCTTTGGACTCCAAAGAGTCCAAAGAGTATCGCCACTTCTCATACTATTCTATACTATTTTGTTATTATAGTCTGGGTTTTATTCTTATTTATGAAGGGAAAAACATGTTTATGCATTGTACTGCTGAGGTATATTCATCATACATGCGTGACTGTCACTGTGGTTTCATGCTGAATTTGCAGAACGATGTTGTGGTGAGCTCTTTTTTTGTTATTTTTATGTTTACTGTGTTTACGCAAAAACAAAATTCAATAAACATACTTGGGGGGAAAAAAAATACTCAAATCAATTTAGAAACATCACACTCGTCACAGATAGTAGTAATTGTAACAGCTAACACATTACTTCATTTTAATGGCTCACAAGCTAAAAACAGCTGCCATAAAAAGTGTGTTCACTGTTCGTGGTTTAAGTTAGTGCGTTTTTGTATATTTGTGTCTGCAACATGTTTACCACAGGAGATCACCTCTGCAGCATCTCACTGGCCTTTAAGGGAACAGACATATTTTCAGACATGTGATGTTTCATCCCCTATGACTAACAAAGACGCTTATTTATAAGAATATTGCCATGACAGCAGCAAACACAGCACTTGATCTGGTAAGCCAGTTCTCTGCAGAATAATCAAATCATTTATAGTACAGTTTATGTAGAAAAAAAAAAACACTCAGTAAAATACATGAAAAATAGGTCAGACTGTGAAAAGGAAATAATTAATATTGTAATTTAAAGAAAAAACATTTGTGTCTGGGATAACGGTAACTTAATCTTTGGTGGTTTCTTATTTCCCTTTTTTGTCAGAAAATGGGAAATTAGTTGACTCAGTGGAAACTGTAAGACTCCATGATCACCACAAGGAATATATAGAACAGCAAGAAACAAAGGATGAAAACGCAGTCTATTATCCAGTGACTCATAACATGTATTTTAACAATCCCTGAGTTGCACCACATCTGAATAATGTACTAAATGTTTGCTTTGATTGACAAAAGCAATATGTGTGTAAAATAATATGTGCAGAAGCGCCTTCTCTGACGGCATGCTATCATATTCTGCTGCATTTTTATGGATCTATTGATTGGTGACATACAGCCATGTAGGTCTGTTAACCCTGATTTTTAGTAGAAACATACAGGCTCAATGAATATTATAAAGAGTGAGACATCTTCATCTGTATCTTTATCTATTCCACATTCTCATGAAACCCATAGAATAACCATAATCTAAGCTGTGCACAGAATCAATTTAAAATGTCTGCATGGCTGTACAAATGTTCAAATGTACATCATATATGATAATAAATCACAGTAGCATGTGATAAGAGTATACAGAAACAAAAACAAAACCATAACACATCATTTGACTCACCAAGTCTTCCTCTTCCAGATTGTTTTCTTTGGTCACAACACGTTCCTCAAATCAAAAACTAAACAGGAGTCCAGTGGAGTGTCCTGCAATTCCACAACCCAGAGAGAGATAAAGTAATCCACCCTGGAGAATACTAGAGCTCTGAGTGCTTAAAAGGATTGTATTGACGCTCTCTCGTCAAGTCAAGACAGTAGAGATAACCATCACTGTGTACTACAATGAGTACTACAGTGATTGCCACATATTATGTACACAAAATGTGTTTTATGATGAGTGTGGGAGCAGCTACAAAGCAGTTTAACACAGCTTTTGCAACTTTTTCACCTGACATTTAGAATATATTAATCACATTTCTCTGTCTAAGTCATTCACTGAAGCCCTCAGCTACAGAAAAATGCTCAACCCTGAAGGAAAGATTAGTGACACCTTATAAAACAAAACATCCTTGTGTCTATGAAAATAACAGATTGTCACTTACCCTTCCTGCTCTGCTTTGTTTCACTTCTGTAGATATAAAGTGATTCTTGTTTTGTTTTTTAATCCATAGCGTTTCCTGTGTGTCTCATATGTCTCTTCGCTTCACTTCATAGGGTGTGTCTATATCTGTATGAGCGTGTGCATGTGTGTGTGTTTGCAGTGCTGCTGTGGTCCTGTGACTGAGTGTTGGTTTGCAGGGTTTCTGCCTACCAGTGTGGGCTGGATGTGACTATTTCCTTTCTTAAGATGACTTCCTTGTTTCACTGTTAAACAGGCCTAAATGAGTACTAAAACTGAGAGCAAACCTTTATCTGTGATACTCCTGATCAGTTTCTCTAAAGTCATGCGCTTTTCCATTCAAAATCTGATAGAAGCACATTACAAAATATTATATAATTTCCTCAGAAGTAGAGGATATCTAAATTAAAGTTCAGATTCATAATTAAAATATTAAAGAATTGAGGCAAATGTGAATTATTAATACTGCTTTATTGTTAACAGGATTACATCACATACAGTGAATTACTGACCAATTGAGAGAAAAAAAAAATCTGAAAATCTCCTTGAATCTGTCGTAATTTCACTGTTGCACAAGTATCATGGATGACTGACAATACTAATAACTCTGATGTCATATGACTCATAACTTTAACTCACTTATAGAAGAATCACTGGACAAATGATGAAGTACCAAAAACATTGATGCTGGAAATACTGCAAGTTTGCTATTATTTGTCATTTTAACTTTGATCCATTTAATTGTTACTCTATTGAATAATGAAACAAGCTACAACTCATGACAAAAACCAACTGCAGAAAAAAAACAAATTATAAAATGGTTAATGAAATGAACATAATCACCTTGAAAATAAAGATGAGAAGGACTGAAAGCAGCAATAATAGTAAACATAAAGTAAAACATGCTCAGAGTAGCCATTTAAATTCAAGAGAAGGCAGTGAAAGAGCAGTAATCAATCCATATAAATTAAACCTTGATCGACTGAGCAAGGATATTGAATATGTGCACATTAAAGGATTAGTGTGTAAGATTTAGTGACATCTAGTGGTGAGATTGCAGATTGCAACCAACTGAATACCCCCTCCCTTCCCTTTCAAGCATGTAGGATTTTCAGGTGATTATACACTAATTAATACATACATTTGAATATTATATTATATTTCTACTTAGTCTATTCCAATAAATGCCACAACATTCTACACATTGTGCCTTTAAATTACCCACACGTCAACAAATGCTGCCGTACTCTGCATGTCTGCCCCTTGGTCTGTCAATACACTCATGCAGCTGTATGTCTGCTGAAATATTCCTTGTATTAATGTGCTGATCTGAGGCCTGTATCACAGTCAGCTCAGTGCATTAACCAGCTGTTTCAACTTTGATTTTTACTAAACACAAAAGAACATTTTCACCAATCAGCAAAACCACTTTGCTTTCCATGATAATTGTATTAATGTAGAAATAAATTGGATACTGTATGTGTCCCCAAACACAACCCCTCCCCACCACACTGCAGCAGACTAATGGAGGATGATTACGGACACACATTAATTGCACTTAAGTTCTTTCAATTTCCCCGCAGGATTCCTGAGTGTATAAATAATTTTTATACTCACATCATCATTGCAGCTCAGGATGAGACATTTAATCAACTTTAATCATCTTTTTTAAGTCAATGAGAAGATCATTTGGAAATTAAGTGAGTACCCACTGAAGCTCAGCACGTATGGGTGGAAGATTTTGGTCAGACAAACCTCATTAGTTTCAATTCTTTCTTTAAGGCTTTCTTTTTTTAACTCATGCCCTTTGTGCGTTTCCTCTCTGTCATGGCAGCAAAAAGTTTACTTCCTCTGTTTGAACACGCAAAAAACAAAAAACAAAAAAGATTATGCATTTCCATGCTCTTAATGTGTTACACATTGAAAATAGCATCACAATTTAAATGACATGGCTTATGACTTCTTATTCTAGTTGGTCTACTCCAGTGTTCAGATAATCTTGTATGTAGTAGTGTTTATAGTCCAATAATCTAGTATAATCATATTCAGTACTTCTATCATGGTTCTGGTGATGCTGCATGTGATTGACCTGTGAATATAATTTCTGCTTCTTTAATATTAACACATTCATAACTAGACTGGTAAACCCAGAATGACCTGAGCCAGTTGATAACCAGTTTCATGATGCTGCTTATTCAGGATCACCAATGTTGCTTAGAGCCAAGTAACTCCAGACTGTAGAAGTAACAGGAGATAGCTGAGCTGGAAACGCCAGACTAGGAGGGAACTACATTTTAACCTCCATGTAACATAAAAACCATGAGACAGATGGAGGGAACAAAGAATGACACAGTAATACCTGAGGAAAAGCATTTCCTTGATAGGCTATTTTCTGCTTGAATGCTAACATGTTAGTAACTTGACACATCTCATCTCACTGGCCATGCTGAAAGACCACATGGTTATCATAAATCTGTGATCATAAATCTGTGATCTTCAAAGCAGGACTTTGATTTCCATCCACTCTCTGAATATATAAAAATACCTTTCAGCAACGTCCAGGAAAGGAAAGTCAAAGTGTTGTATTCAGCTGTTACTGTGTTGGTGTATAGCTAAGTGATAGCAGTAATGATGTTTTCTGATGACTGAGCTTTAACTTTGATTGTTGTGTTAAATTGATGAAACCACTTTTGCACAATGTTACGTTAATGAATACACAGAAAAAAAATACAAAAAAGGCAACAAAACAGACCCAGAAATGCCTGCTGTATTGCTATTTAATAGCTGTTCAATCACAGTGTAATCACATTTTTGATCCAGCAGCCAGCTGCAGTCAGTGTGTCAGACACGCTTTGTTTTTTTGGTCCTAAAAATGCAGGCCTGAACATACTGTAAGGTTTTGAATACACAGGACTTTCATTGTGTATTCTCTTCTTTCAGTTTCACTGAGCAAAATATGCTGCAGTATTTCAGTTTGCCTTTCTAAACTTTTCTGTTTGATAAGCTATGTAGAAGCAATTCAGAAAATTGTATTAAAATGTGCAAATTCTCAATTATAATCATGTAAACAAACTATCAACAACAATTATCAGTCTGATTCAAAGTCGGTCACAGAGGACCATTGCCACGCCAACAGCAGAGTCCGCATTCTGTCCATAAACCACTGGCTGAGGAAACACCCTCTCCACTTCCTGCCTCAGCACCTCATTGCGAGCGAGGGCGCTCCCACTGCCTACGATCCTGCTGACCCCCGCCTGCTGCAGACGCTCAGCGGGCATCATGGAGATGATGTTGTCCAGGACTCCGCGGCACAGTGCTCTTGTCACATGACCCAGAGACAGATTGGAAGCAGAGATGTTGGTCAACTGTCCCAGGCAGAGAGGACTGTGTCTCTCTCCCAGGATGGTAGGACTCATTCTCAGGTCGCTGGTTTCCTGGTTCAGAGCACAACCAATCAGCTTCTCATATAGGCACGAATCATTCAGCTCTGCACCTGTGACACCTGTGAGAGATGAGAAGGAGAAAGTCAACGTTTGAATGAAAGGATTTTATAGTTTTAACAACATTGAGGAGTTGGGAGAGAGCATGTGAGATGTTCTCAGGTGTTTAGAATTGAAGTCACAAGAATTTATAACAACATCATCAGTGAGCTACATTTCATGCTCTGAAATATCACTAACCTTCAGTTGCATATATGGATGAAAAGTCACATACCAAGCTCTTTCATCCAGGCAGTGAGCATCTCCACAAAAGTGGCCAGCACGTTCCCTCCGTTGAGTGACGCTGCCACCGCCAGGTAAGATGAGTCAAAGTATGGGAAGAATGAGATGGGGGAAGCAGGCTGAGGAGAGTGTGGAGGTTTGAATTCAGCTGGCATGGCGTAGGTCAGCTGGGCCGAGGTGCTGATGTTAAGAACTAGGAAATTAGGAAAAGGATACAAACATATATAAGGAATATGAATTAACAGCAACAACCTGACATGCAAGAGATAGCAGGAACACATTTAATCCATAATGCATTACTTTTCTGTGTGCTGGTTGCTGTGATTTTTCATTATTCTCATATTACCATCACATTCATCAAATGTTCTCAACAAACTGAAGCATTATCAGTGAATTAGTAGATGAGAACTAATGGATGCATAATTGTCATGATAAAGCGCTGGTGTGGTTCAGTCTTAATGGATTCTTTCCATTGAACTGAACAAAGTGTAAAAGTAAAAATGCATGCTGTGCATAAGTGCAACCTCAGCCTACAAGAGAGAGATGACTAGACTTCCTGTTTCACCTGCATCTGTCCGCTCACTCATGCAGGAGTAGACGGAGCACTGGAAGTCTCCCATGGCGGCACCTACTGGCGTACCAGCGGGGATGCCGTGCCAGTCAGAGCACGTCTTTCCCGCCAAGCCACCAGACGGCACACACTGAGGAAGCAGGCGCAAAGGGAAGCCGGCACCCTTCAGACTAGAGCATGCACACACACACACAGTGGCTGGTTATGTAATTTACACACAACACATCCAAGCTTTTAATGAACTGTACAAACTGTTAAGTGGTTACAGTGAAAAAACAACAACAAGCAGGTTAACTAGAAAACATTTATCTTGCATTTAGTTCTTCTACTGATGCCACCTGCTTACATACATGTCTGTATTCCACTGGTTGGAGGACGTGTTGAAGAAGCCCCAGCTTGCTGCATTCTGAGGCGTCATCACACACCCGCCCAAACCACACAGCATGGACACCACATAGTCCTGGATGGTACCTGCAGTTGTGAAGTCCTCAAGGAACTCAGGCCTGCAGTAGAACCACTGTTCATTAGATTTCAGAGTGTGTCAGCAGGGATACATGCAGTCCAAGTTGTGCACGAGGTTTTAAAGACGTGTGTGCCCACCTGTGTTTCATGTACCAGAAGATTGTTGCACAGCCAAACCCCGTGGCTACGCTGAGGTGTGAGTCTGGCTGTGGTAGAGATGACAGGAAGCCACTGGTGCAGCGTCCATCCTGCCAGGTGATCAGATGACTGGTGTCTCTGGCTGTGAAGAAGTCTCCGTTGGACCAGTTACAACCTGTCAGGAGCAAGAAACATGGAGGAAAAAAATACAGCAGGTCTTAATTTTAGCTTTTCCCCAAACATAATAAGTAATAATTGACTTAAAGGTTTGAGTTTTGCATTGATACTGCAAACATCCCTGTAGCATAGATTTTCTTCAAGCTATGGATGCAACCAGCAGAGGGCAATAGAGTTTCTCATTAAACCTCAGTGAGACATAGCTTCATAGCAAATCAAGACGGAGGTCCTAGTTCCTTTTGGACGGCCATAAACTTTTAGTTTTATGATGTAAGAAGAACAATCTGCTCAGCTTTTCAATCCATATTTTAAAAAAACATCACACATCAACACTGCTCTCTTCTTAAAAAGGACTTTGGTTAATCATTGTGTGAACTGTGAAGCCAAACATTATCTTCAGGTACAGAAGGTGATGTTAAGAATGAACTTCATCTAGAGGAATCACATTTGTTTCATTAACTGACCTGTATTACAATACATGCAGTTCATTTAACTTAGATTTAACACTCTGATATTGAACTGATATTGGTTTATGATACATCTGCATATGTGGTATTGTAATCTCCATGTTATTATGGAGACTTGTATTAACAACATGAAGACTTCCTGGAAACATTGTTTTTGTTTTCCATTGACAGTTTTCACCCTGTGTTTCATGACAGGATTAGTAAGTAACACTGAATGACCCTGAGGCACTCCTGCTAACACATGCTCACATCCCACCATAGATACTGAAATAATAATGCAAATTTAAAGGAAGAAAAATCTGAGACACTATGGACACACTATGAAGACATAAGTTAAGACCTGTAAAGCTCTGCCCTTTCATACTGAAAAACTTTAAATCCTTTTTTAAAATGGGATCCCCAACATCAAAGTGTATAATGGGGGACCCTTATTATGGGGCCTGTCTATGGATCAGACCCTTTTAGGCCACCCTAGGGCACGACATTACAAGACAAGATGCTGCAAGCTTTCATATAACGAGCTCTCTGTCATGGGCTCTGAACTTCTGAGGCTGGGGGCCCTATTTATTTCAGAGTCACGGATCATTATGGAATTGGATGCAGGGCTTTTGACTCTTCTGCATAAGCACATCTTCTAATCAAACACCCCAGGAAGAGTAGCTGTTGCCTGGGTAACAGCTAATGGGGATCCAAATAAACTAAACTAAACTAAACTAAACATCTACAAAGATTTTGCTCATGTATCTACATTGTGTGGGTTAGGCTCACCAAACACACTTTACAGTCTCCTCTCTCATTCTTTTACACTGTCTATACAAGATGAAATCCTTTTTTTCTGCTCAGACTACTCAAGCATCACGGAGTCGTTGTTACACAAGTAACCACACATTACCACAGCAGGCAGGCATCTGTCTTACCGTTCTTTTCTCTCCAGAATAACACTCCATGCATCTGTCCTGACAGCCCAATGCTGCACACATGCTGCAGTTTGTCTGCAGGCAGCAGGCCAACACACCGGTTCAAAGTGTCTATGATCTGGACAGTATCCTGCTCTTTAGCCTGCATGGGAGGGAAAGATAGCCAAGTTACACACAGGACACACAGACACACACTCATGCACTTTTACTTAAGTCACTGTTGGAGACATTACATAGACTTTACTTAGCACTAACCCTAACCACTAACCCCAGTTAACTAGTCTTGACTTGTCTGTCTGAAATGTGTCACTGAAAGTAGGATAAGACAAAACAAACACACACACACACACACACACACACACACACACACACACACACACACACACACTTAAGTTTGCGCAGCTATCCCTTTTAGGACATTGCATTGACTTCCATTCATTATGGGCAGTCTATCGTACCCACTTACACACAGAGTGGTGTTTAGTTTACTGAGATGCAGGTAACGTAGTGAAGCATGTGAACACACACACTCACCTTTATCCCGCTACTGTCGCTGATATCAGAGGTTGTAGGTATGGAGTGAGTCGCAGCCACACATCTGGAGTCTCTGTCTAATAAAATCGCTTTAATCGAGGTAGTCCCCACATCTAAACCCAGGATATATGAAGGCATGACGGCTGCAGGTTTTGTCTCTGTGTGGTTTTGCTGTACGACATCATGAGAAGGCAAAGTCAACGCTGCTGCGTTTACGTGCAAGCGGGAAATCGGACATTCCAAAATTCCTTGGCTGTAACTACTCCAAACCATAGTTCAAGTGATAAACTTTGGAAAAAATTAAGAAAAGTACGTTTAATTTCTTGCGCCATTTACTCAAGTAGAAACAGGCTATTATAATGACACCTCTGACAGACTTGTAGAATATCTTCCATTATTCCTAATAATCTAATTTATTTATATTGATATGATATTTTGACTTGTAGTAATAAACGATATAAACACTGCGGTGCATGCTGGATGTTATCAATTGCACCTATTATGTTATAACAAGTCAAAATGTTCTCCTTTTGTAAGTTTTTTGATCATTGGTATCCAGATTAAGGGAGAAAGAAAAGAAAAGATTTTAAAAAAAGGAAACTGTGTTACCCAGAATAATGTGGTTACTGTGTTACAGCAACAGGAACAGCATGTAGGGAATATGTTGACATCAAGGTTGTATAATGAGAACAAAGTGATGTCTGTATGGGCTGTGCGGTATATGATGTACATCTTTACATTTCAGTTACAGTACATCTCTGTAAATATGCAAATATTGTTAATTTCAGAAGTTTAACAGCTGAACAAAAGGTGTTTCCTAATTCACAGTCCATTTTCAGTTTGTGCACTGGAGGCTTCAAGTTCACACATCACACTTGTGTGAGTTGAATATTGGAACAGGATTGCCTCCAAACTGCCTCCAAAATTTGTGATGGCACAAATCATGCTCAAAGGCCCACCCCTTAAAATCTGATTGTAAATGAGCTCAGAGAAACTTTCCACTCTCAGCAGATGGAGGTGAAAACAGACTTCTAGTGTCAAACTCTGCACATCCATCATTCTGCATAGTGAAGCTCAAACGTCCAACTGAAAGAAAAAGAAGAAAAATACATGAAGTGGAGGAGGACATTAACCATTTATAAACAGCTTTAATTCATTTTAAAGCATTACAAAATCAAGTATATGTGTATTTTGAGACCAACCAAATTAGTTGCAATAGTAAAAGTTAAATTTGCTTTCCTGCTGTTTTTATTTTATTTTTAAATCCAGCTCTGTATAACTTCATTGGAGAGGGCTCTAGCCTTGGGACATCAAATATTGGACACGAGGCAGCAGAATTAGGAAGAGTGAGAAAAAGGAACTTTTTTACTCGCTTTTAAACCGATATAAGCAAAAGGGGACAACGGTCTGGTTGGCAGCAGAGCAAAACGAACTGTGTTTTCTCCTCTTATAAGAGCAATGTTCAAGGTTCAAAGGTTGTATTTCTTACATACAGTGCTGTGCAGTCATGTATGGTTTTGCAATGAAATTATAGTAAAGTAGCTACACTGATCCACTTCTTATATCATCCACACTGGATAATATAAGGAGGGAAAAGAAGAAGAAAAAAACATATGGATAAACATTCAAATATAGATGAATAGATAAATAACATATGTACACTTAATGTATAGTAAAGTCAGCAGCAGGTAAAAACAGCAAAGACAGCAGTATATTAGCTATATTTACACTATGTACTATATATGTTATACACTGACCGCACAGGTGTGCTTTGTGCTTCTGCCAGAGCTCAACAGGGTCATGACAGACTTTCAACAGTTGCCATCTAATACTTCAAGAGGGTGACATGTGCTGACCAAGGACAGTGATCAGAACAGACATAATTAATGCCTGGCAGAAGTGCGTGCGTGCGTGTGTGTGTGTGTGTGTGTGTGTGTGTGTGTGTGTGTGTGTGTGTGTGTGTGTGTGTGTGTGCTGTTTTTCTGTTGACCTGTCAATATTCTAAAGCCATGAATGCACATAGTCCAATACAGTAGGTGGCGGTAGTTGGTTTACGATCCACCAATAAACACGAGGAAGAAGATGAAAAAGAGGAAGCACAAGGACAGTGGCACAACTTAAAGGCCCCTTTCCCCCAATTATAAAACTAAAATGTCCCACTTTGGGCTGTGCTGTGAACGCACCATATACACTCCCGACTGATGATTCCCACAAAGCACTGCGCAGGAACATGGCTGACTCTGTCGTCTGAACTGGGATAAATGTGCTGTTTCTGAACATTACCGAGTGCCTCTCCGTCTGAACAACCAGCTTTCCACTTCTATGAAGTCCTTTTTACAGATTATGTTCGTATAATCGCGCTGTGAGGAGCCGACAAAGTCTCTACGTTTATCTCCGGTGAGACGCTGTCATCATTCATCGTCACTGTTAGCATGTTAGCATGTTAGCGCAGGTGTGGGCAGACAGTCGTGCAGTTAGTGTGCTGTAAAGCTTATTTTAATCACTATTTGCTCTACTGACCACAGCCTCTTCCGTTTCTGTCTCCTATTGTTTAATGTGTCAGTTTCTGTCACTAGAACAAAGCTTTAAATGCAATTGTCATCTGCCTCTGTGCGGTCAGTAGCAAAGCTAACGCCGAGGATCGATATTCACTCACTCGTTTTAGTGAGATTTGAATTGAATGTGACTGTGCTGTCGATTTATTTTCTTTGTCATAGTTATCTGTTAAAATATCCACGAGAAGGTATTACATTAGACTGAATTATATCTAAAGAGGCTTGTCCATAATGTGTCATAATGTTGCTATGGTCTTGCTTAATAAGGGCAGTAAGTACTGAACTATTTTATGCACTGTAGGTTAAAAACAGTAACAACACTGCTATGTAGAAATATTTTCTCTCCTGCATTCATAATCTCACTAAAGTGAATATACTGAAGGATTATCAGCAAAAATATATACTTTGTAGACAGACGCAAAAGTAAAAAGTTCTCTTCATCAGTAATCATATATTATTGGGCTGTTAGGATTAATACATTAATGTCAATGCATTTGAGTCCGTGGCCAACTGAGATGGAACTGATTCTAATTCATTAGCTACAATTTAGTATTTTAATCTATTACAATAGATTGCATTTTATAACCTGTGTTCTTTCTTCTTAAAAAGCCCTTTCCATTTCCCCGTGGTTAATATAAATGAATGTTTTACTGTTTAAACTTTATGTGAACTATGAACTGGAGGGATTTTTAAAGGGTTAAGTTTATCTATAAGAATCACACCATCTACATTAACTGATCAGTGATTATAAAGTAATACGGTTTATGACAGCATGCGACTTTAACCTCATTAGTTATGATTCACTGTTTATTTATAGCAATGCATTGTGTGCATAACATCTTAACATGCAGGAGGAGTTAGGCATCCCATCTGTTATAAAAAATAAGTGAAATACAATAAAAGCACAAGTACAAGTACAAGATTAGCCTCTAAGCAGCATAACATTAAAGTGCTTAAATTACAAGTACTTTTAAATAGATGTACATGGTAGGCAGTGTTAACCTGGCTGAATCTCTCCTGTTGCAGCAGCACCTTCCTGTGACACACGACCAGAGCCAACATGGCAGGAGTTGTAGCCAAGCGTGAGGGACCACATTTCATCAGTGAAGTGGCTGTGAGGGGCAACGCCGCTGTGCTGGACTACTGCCGCACCTCCGTATCCGCTCTGTCTGGTGCGACAGCTGGCATCCTGGGCCTGACGGGACTCTATGGCTTCATTTTTTATTTCCTCTCAGCGTTTCTCCTCTCTCTGCTGCTCATCCTTAAGGCCGGACGGCGGTGGAACAAGTGTTTTAAATCCCGGCGGCTGCTTTTCACCGGGGGGCTCGTCGGAGGTCTTTTTACTTACGTCCTGTTCTGGACTTTCCTCTATGGAATGGTGCATGTGTACTAAAATTGATCCACCACAAATAATCTGATTTATCCCCAACTAATGCTTAGTAAACCAATAATATTGTCTGTCCTGCTGTTTGTAGATAAGCCATTAGTGAAAGACTTGATTTTTTTCCATTATGAACTGTTGATACAGTGGAGGATGTATCAATAATTACCATATGCAGAATAAACTGTCCTCTTATCCTCCCTGCTCCACATTTAGCAGTGACTTTGAACTTTATTTAACCTGTAACTCACGGTTTTTGCTCAGCATCATCAATGATAGGATGAGAGCTAATGTTTCTGTTTTTGTGTTACAGATCCAAACAGATTACATCCTAACATTTCATGTACAATACTATTGTTAGATTAAAATAAATGTGATTATTACTGATTGGAATAAATTCCTATGTACAACTTGTTTGCATTCATTATTAATCAGTTTGAATGACAGTTGTTGCCATCATGAAATAAACAATACATTTGTTTCCATCAGTAAATAGCATTCATATGAATACAAACAGGAAGAGTCTATGTACCTCAACATCTTGCACCACCACCATCATTATCAGCCAGTATATCAGCTGTGAACCTGTCCACTCACAGTAGACCCGTAGCACTGCATTCCACAGCTTCCTGAGACAGTTATGTTGTGACAGACTGTATTGTAGCTGTTGCAGGGCTCACATCAGCAACAACTGTTTAACAGCATGCTCAGGTCCGTTTCACAACACAGGTACATTAATTGTTAAACTGAAACACCAACAGTTAAGACCAATCACATTTTCTTACAGTTATTGGCACCTACCTACATCATGAAATATCTCCTGGAAAAAAAATAATCTAGTAAAACCACTTTGGTCTATAGACACTAATTTTTTGGGGCAGACCAGCTAATGGAAGGAAGAAAAAAATAAAAGATTGAAAGATTGCCACAATGCTGGTATTGACAACCTTCAATTCAGTTAAAAAAGCTAGTAACATTAGACTCACCTGTGATAACTGTCAGTGCTCACATGACTTAAATTAGCCAATGAATGATAACAGCAACTAGTCATCCTTTGTTGCTTTTTCACAATGCTGATGACACAGGAAGTGTCTGAGAGCATCAGAAGTGCTATTATCTCCTAACACAAGACCTCCAAAGGCTATGAGGTCATCAAAAACCTTGATATTACTGTTTTAACAGTGTACTATGTTATCAAGAAGTTTGCTAAGCAATGTGAAAAGTCCTCGAAGGTTGGTGCGAACTGTGTAAAACACTCCACATACAATGTTGAAACAGCTGAAGGCTGACCTGGAACAATCTGAAGTCAAGGTTTCAACACATACCACACGCCACAGACTAAACCAAGAAGAGCTTTATGGGCGAAGGCCAAGGAGGACTGAAAGACTGCTGAAAGAAAAATATAAAAAGGAACGACTGATCTTTGCTAAAGAGTACCTGGACAAACCACAACCATTCTTGCCAAATGTTCTGTGGACAGATGAAACCAAAATAAAGCTTTTTGTAATGCACACCAGCAATTTGTTAATAGATGATGAAATGAAGCTTATACGGTAGATAACACCCTTTCTACTGTGAGGCATCGTGAAGGATCCATAATGTTGTGAGGCTGCTTTGCTGCCTCTAGGCCTTGACCGTATCGAAGGAACCGTGAAATCAGAGGATTATCAGGGGATTTTAGGATGAAATGTGCTACCCACTGTAAGAAAACCAGATTGAAGTTGACGATCGTGGGTTCTCCAGCACAATAAAGGTCAGAAGCACAAGTCAAAAAGCACTCAAGAATACTTAAAAAGGAAAAACATGTTTTAAACTGGCAAGCAATGAGTCCTGATCTCAATCCCATTGAAAATCTTTGCTGAAATCTTCCATGTGGTAAAAGAATCAGCCAAACATTCAAGAGTTGAACAAACAACAAACATTTGGGGGCAGTCATCGCTCCCAAAAGGTGTACAACCAAACACTAAGGAAGGCTGCCTATATACCCGTTCGGGTCATATTTTATTTATTCTTTGAAATGACTAGCCTACATGTAAATTGAAAACTGTTTTGTGTTGGATTTCTAAAATATTCTGATACAAACTTGGGAAACTTTCATTATTTCTAGCGCTGTTGTACAGGTTAAACAAAAAATTCAAGGGTGCCAATAAAGGTGACCAGAACTGTATGTACTGCTTCCAAGTACAGTTCTTTAAAAACATTTGTCTTTGAATGCATGCTTACAAAATAATTTATCTTATAATCCAACATTAATTTACTATGTTTTGCTGGCCAATTTAGCAGAATCTATTTAACCTAATTGAAGAATTATAAAGGGGTACATTTTTATCATTAGGTTCAGTCATTTCTAATTCTCTATGAAGTAAAATCTAAGGTCTGTCATGTTACTTGAATTGGAAATGCTTAATTAGTCTGATCAACAGATAAAAAAGCTAAATGTATTGTTAATTCTATATCATTCTGCTAGTTGTGTCAGCATTATCACAGTACTTTTTTCATATGATCATTTATGGACCTGTCATTATCTCCCACATCCCACTTTTGGATCCAGACCCAGCCACTGAAAACCACCTTCCTTCCTGTGTATCTACATCAGCGTCCTGGCCCAGGAACACAGTGCAGGACATTGAGGACAACATATCTTCACTCAGGCTAGTGGCATGCCAGCAGTCGTGCCAGTATGCAAGAAGTGGACATCTGTCCGACTTTTGGTTCCCTCTCCTGCAACATAACTGAAGACCACTGCAGGTGATTTGTCTCTGCAAATTTTAATTGAGTGAAGAGAAAGTGATGTGCTGCTTTGGCTGTGCACCTTGTGGGGAGAGAGAGGCAGAGTATCGTTGTCCTGTGTTGCGTGGAATGGTGGGACCCCGTTTCTCCACAGACGGCTGGCTCTCTGTGCTGGGAGATTCCATAGTAGTTTCACTTTCCTCTGTCTTTTTGATAGAGTTGGCGGCTTCTTTCTCTGCAGCTGTTTTCCTGGATTTCTTTTCCCGGTGCCCTGTCTTCCCATCCTTGGGTTTGGTCCGGTCTCTCCTATTGCATGTTGCAAGAAAGCAGAGATGAGCTAGTACATGTGATGGATCAAGGCTGATTAAAAAGCTTTAGTCCTAACATTAGTGTAAATACAGTGAATCATACTTGAAGTTGATGATTTCAAACTTCCTCTCTCGATAGAAGGAGCTCGTGTTCATCATGTACAACAGTATCATATCACAAGCAAAGGCTCCCTGAAAGACAGAAACACATTTGTTACTGGTGATCATGCATCATCCTCTAATAGCACTGTAGGATGGCATTTTTTCAGACTTCAGGCTCACAGTAATAAAACACCAATTATCCACTGACACACCAACAGAATATTTAAATGAATTACTCACTGCACCAAGCAGAGCAACTCCCGAGCCAATGGCAATTATTGTGGGAACAATATTGAATTTCCCAGCCTGCAAAACAAAATCAGGCATTCACTGCAATGACTATTACCGGTGTTACAGCGCACTTGGTGACCCATCAAATTCTATGACCTGCAGTGTTTGAAGAAGTACTTCGATCCTTTACTTGAGTAAAAGTGTCAATACCACAATGGAAAAATACATAATTACAAGTAAAAAATCCTGCATTTAAAATCACACTTAAAGTATTAAAGTAAAGTGTGTACTTTTACTTTAGTACTTTAAGTGAAAAATAGCTACTAACTGTACTTTTAATTAATTAAAGAGTACTTACTCCAACACTGCAGGTCACAGAATCTGATGCGTTACCAAATACAGTGTAACACAGGGATTTGTGTATTTCCCTTAGAGCAAAATATCCAGATCACTGCCATACCTGCCCATTGATCATTATATCGAAACGAATCCCGTACACTTTATACAAAGTGCGATAGGTTTCACCATTTTGATCCTTGTAATACCTGGCATATCTGCAGCATAAGAAATTTTGTTGATATTAAGTTTAAAAGGTAAACAAAACAGAGACGAGGGGCTCATATTACCTCTTGTTAAATGTCTGAGGGGACATACCTGAAGTTGTATCCTGATGTGACAGAGTTGTTCAAGTTCATGTCCAGACGGGTGAAGCTATACTCTGGATTACACTGTGAAGAGTCCTTGTCCAGATCACAGTTCCACTCAATAAGAATACCAACAGAGCCACCCTGATGGACAAAGACAGAGAGTTTGTGAGCATTAGAGCAGGTATAATGATACACACGATGATTACCCTTCATTCTTTAAAACCACAGAGGTGTTTTCTGTCAGGTTAGAGGGAAGGGGAGCTGTGCTGAGAAAGATTAAAAATATTGATGGGAAGACATTCTGACTTGTCATAGTAGGAAAGCGCAGGTGTTTCTAATAATATTAACAACTGCTCTGTTCTATTTACGTGTCCCAGTAATCCCCGACAGTGTGACCGTGAGTCAGCATGCACAATACCAGTACAAAGCAAAAGCAACTTAATAGAGTTCAGACACAATTCGTTTGATCATTTACACCTGAGGTTAAAGTTGCATGTTGGCGTTGGAAAGAGTCATTTACAGAGTAGAGTCGTTAAAAAGAAAAGAAGAAAAGCCATATCTTGTGGCTTTCATCAGCAGGTAAAAATTTTAATGGAGATGTTATCATGTGACCTAAGTCAGAAATTGACTTTTTTAATTAAATTTTTAATTTTATTATTAAGTTTTTTATTTATATGAACATTTATAATCATGTGACTGTCACATGATAACCATTTCCATGACAACTGAGTGAGTTCCAACCCCCACAATATGTGACTGTGTTTTGAACAGCTAAGATGAATTTACTGTAATTCTTAAATGTAATGGTCTTTATGGTCTGTTATTAAATGACAATTTCCTGAGCCTGGAACTGAAATTACTCCCACACACTGTCTTAATTACACTTAGTACCTTAACAGCCATGTCTTGGAAGTCATGTCCAGTCCAGCTGACCAGATCTCCGAGGCGGAAGATGGGGCAGTAAGGATGGTCCTCTTTGTCAAAGGTGCATCTCTTTAGGTAGCTGCCATCGGAGGTGTCAAGGACGTTGGACCTTAGAGGTTAAGATAGAAGACGTGTATCTTATTGTCAGATTTTCAGGAATGGGTCTCATTTTCACACTGACCACCATGAAATGTTTTAAGGGCTTTAAATTGTACAGTTTAGTCAACCCACAGAAAAACAGACAAATAAACCTGTCAATAAATGTAATCACCAAAGTTAAGACTTTTCACGTCCAATGGCAGACAGAAACAGATTAAGAGACACCTGGTCCTGCCAAGTAAGATTCAGAGAATTGTCTCAACTACTCGTATTGGCTTTGACCTTTTGATCTTTATCTTAGGAACTGTTAGGGATTTTTCAATCATTAATATGCACTGGGTCAAACTAGGCTTTGCGGTCATAGCAAGGCTTCACCAAATGTTGGGTTTAGACACTGTCTCCCCTTGAGATAGTGGTAAGCAGTGAATCTGCTCCTTTTGGGGAAACAGGAGGCATTCTGATAGTGTTGCTATAGCAGCCAAGGTCAGATATGTCTTTGACTGTTGGATCTGCCCATATTTGGGCATGGCTCAACCTGTCTGACCAGTCTATCCCCGCAGGACAGAAACTTCAGAATTGAAGGAAGCATCAGAACGTAACGTGTACTGATCATTCATTCACTTCTCCTTGATCAAGAAAATAAACCTTTTCAATACAAGACATCCTGCACTCCTGTCTACTCTCTCCATTGATGTATGTATAATTAAAATCTCTATCAGGAACCATTCCTGTTTAACATGACAAAAGCCCCAACACACTGTTTTATGATCCCATACACCATTTTTCTGACTGAACAGCAAGCTAAGATGTGCAGAATCTGTCAGGATACACAGCGCTTGGTATTCAATCTCTACTGACTTTCAGATTTTCGACATTAAGGTCAATTATGATCTAATCACACATCACACAACTTGTAGCCAATTAAATTGGAAGTGTATGTATCACGGTGCTCGAAAACATGAATATACTGCCAACTGTGAATCCTCCTTAGAGTTTGAGTTACCGGACTTAAAAGCTGCAGCTTGACAATCAGATGTGACTACAGCATTACATGCTCCGACTTGAGAGGACTGAGTGCAGCAGAGTGCAGCTTCATATGTCACACTGTAAGACATGTAGTGTTGCCAGCCATTTCAAGTAGTGCCCATTAACAAGGATTTGTATTATCTGCCAGTTCCCCTTAAGCCTGAACATATCATAGATTAGTGAGGAAACATAAGAGAGATGGCTGTGTAATTAGAGTAAGATCCTGACTGATGAATTAGCAATGGTTTGTGGTTTCTCTTTGCTTTCCTGCAGGAGTTGAACAGGCGACAGCAGGACAGGCAACAGTACAGCTCCCCGGGCTAGCCCCATCTGATCTGACACCTGTCCATGGCAAGGCCTGCTGTCAAGGACATCTCAGATGACTGTTTCACTGTCTCACCGAGTGCAGTGCACAGGCCAGTATAAATAGAAGGCTTTCTGCACCCTAAAGTTATTTAAAGCAGCCATTGGGACATGTATATCCCCTGCCCACTCAGTGATCTATGTCACCATGTCTTGAAACCATAAGCACACCACCAATCAGCACCACTTAAAGCCACTTACTTGGAGAATTCAAACTTTGGAAAGCGGATGAAATTCTTGATGTAGATGGTGAAATTTTCAGCTTCACTCAGCATAGGCTCTCTGGAAATGAAAGAGACGTGCAGCTGTTTTGAAAAAAAACAGAAACAAATGTGGCTGCCAGGGTGTTTTAGTAATAAATAGAACCTGTGAAATGTCTCGGTCCCTGTGAGGTATCAGAGTGAGTGTGAATGTAGTGGTACAAAATGGCACATTTCCAAATGTTTTGCAGAGGAAGGAGAGATTCTCACGAGGGTCTCTTGCTGTATTCAACAGGACACCAGGCTTGAATCTCACA
Source organism: Scomber japonicus (assembly GCF_027409825.1). Taxonomy (NCBI): domain Eukaryota; kingdom Metazoa; phylum Chordata; class Actinopteri; order Scombriformes; family Scombridae; genus Scomber; species Scomber japonicus. The sequence continues at coordinate 23,992,261 of NC_070590.1, read as the reverse complement.
GGTGCCTGTGCTGTTTATACACAACCCGGTCTTGATTCCTGAAAGAGAGAACAAAGATTCCTGTTAGGTGAGGCTTAGAGAGAGTTTATTCCTAAATAAGACAAACTGGAATACTTACATAATGAATCATACATAACAATCATGTATTAGAGTGTGTTGTTGAAACAATAAAATACAAGAGAGTGATTAAAATGTAATGACTTTGTGAATAACCAAACTACAACATTTTTGATTTATGTGTTTATTATAAATAAATAATACTATTATTCTTTGTATCATTCAGAGCACAGAATAGATTTTTCAGTGACCAACCTAGATGAATATGTAACATATAATTGAGGCTAAAACATGAAAAAATATTTACAGCTGGAACTTTTCATATGACTGCAGTGCATTAACTGCTCCTCACCATGGCCAGCTATTACAGGCTCTCCCTCCACGCAGTCATCATCACTGAGACATCGTCCGCTTGGCACCTTGAAACTCTGCGAGAGGCAGAAGATATGCTCCTGCATTTGAAAATCTGTCACGGTGTTAAACTCAGATTATCAGGATGCTCACAGTGTGTTTAAGAATGAGCTCACCTCAGCACAGACCCCCAGCTTCTGATTGGGGGTCTCAATGTAATTTGTTACTATGAAGAACACCTGCTCGCCCTACAAAATCAGATTAGGTCCAGATAGTAAGAGGAAGAAGGAAAAGGTTAAACAAATTAGACTCCTGAGAAGTTCAATACTGTTAAATCTGTTCAGACTGATGCTGAGGCTAATGATATCCACCAAGACAGACGCTCAATGGTCTCATTATCTCTCTTGACAGCCTAATTGTCAATTGTGACATTGATGTTGTTACTATGTAAACTGGGATTGTCTTTTTTTTTTAATGAATTAAATGGACATATACGCTTACATTTGGGGGTATGACATAGTCCTCAGCACTCCAGAGGTGGAGCCCTGTCTCAGAGTTGTTGGTCAGTGTAACACCTTTAAGCTTGGTGATGACGGAGGTCTGGATGGCCTCTTCTTTCTCCTGGTACCCTTTCCTCACCACAAACACCCACCTGAAAAATCCATCAAAACTTCAGGATTTTCAGTGGATTACAGACTCATACTGAATAACTTCATTTTTCATGTCAGTGTGATAGTTGTGATCCCTTGTTGAGCAGCCTGTTTGTAACTAAGTGGTCTGCGTTGACAGCACATATAACTAATAATTAAGTGCGTTAACAAGTATGTGGCTGATGAAAGGAGCAATGTGTGAGTGTTTTAAATATCATAGAGCATTTTATGCATCTCCACTGAAAATATAATGACCTTTTGCACACACACACACAGGCAAGTGGGGGTGACAGCAGCATTAAGTTCAGATAATGCACAAAAATACCACAAAGTTGACATGGCAATACAAGCCAGTGCACATGAACATGACCAGCTCTCCATAAGACACAGTAGATGTCACAGAGCCAAATATGATATAGTCACACTGCACACACTAAATCTGTCTTCTCACAGTTGGTCTTAACTTTCACAAACAGGTAACGTTAATGTCAAAGCAGACACTAGTGTTAGCCCTGTCCTGCCAGTCACCTGCTTAGTTTTCATCATTTCTCTTACATACATCAGTATGACATCATACAGTGAGGGGTGGGATAAAATTACCTCCTCTCTGTACAGCAATTTGAGACATTAATGATTTGAGAGATACAAACCCTTTCTGAGAGACAACACATATCCAAATTGAAAGACAGCAATGCAGCGCTGCCACTTTAACACCAGTAACCAAGTTAAAAAACCTTCGGCAAGCTCAACTATTTTTAACTTTGTGAATCACTTTCTAAAAGGTTACTTTATCCAATGCATAGCACGCTTGAAAAATAGGGGCATGCAATGCACCTCACCCGATTATGTATCCCAGCACGGCCAGCTGGTAGAGTCTAAATAATATTCCTATTCTCTTGTTTTCAGCGATGACATATTTCTCTGTCTTGTAGTTGAGGAGAGAAAACATGAAGCCTCCCCAGCCAGCCATTCCTCCCGCACAGTGAGTCCGACTGACACAGACAGACTGCAGCTCCCAGCTCATACAGCTGCTTCACTTGTCATGTAATGGGCAAACCCATTGAGAGAGGGGCTGCAAACACTGCTGACCACACACTACTTTCTCTGAAAGACGACAACATGACATCTGAAGGGAGTATCAAAATTATGTTTGTTAGTGAATCAGATTCATTTTCACTGACATCAATTTGGATCAATTTGGGAGTGTGACAAAACTTTGCAGGCTGGTGGAAGAAGTACTCATATCCTTTACTTCAGCAGAAATATCAGTTCCATTTGTAAAATACTTCATTACAAGTAAAATCCTGCATTTAGGAAGTATAGAAGTATTGCCAGCTACACAAAGAGATACACAAAGACACACAAATACACACAAATGTTGTTTGTGAACTGATATAATATGATATAATATAAATTAATATAATATAATATAAATTAATATCATTTATTGTTTTCTGTATGTATGCATTTCAATTAGAAAAGTAACTAAAACTGTCAAATAATTGAATCATAGTGTAGTAGACATATCAAGTAGCATAATATGAAAATATCAGGTAAAGTATGGTGTGGTGGTATGGTGATGGAGGCATGCAAGTTATGATAAAGCTGGTGTAAATGTTTTTTTGTTTTTTAAAGAGCTTTGTAGTAATTGTACATTTTTCAGGAAGCAAGTGTTTACCATAACCCCTAACCCTCACCAACAGAAACCCAACTACAGTATAAAGGCATAAAGTGATGATGAAAATGTGACACATATATCTTGATTTGTTAATAATTGTTTTGTTTTTACTACATATAATATGCCATACTATAATGCAATACATGTGTAGACATATGTATAGTCCTATGTTTTTCTTTTTTCATCTTGATCTGTCTTTTTAATAACACCAAAAACTCCCCTCACTGCAAACTTAATTTTTTCATTTACCTTTAATTTCCATGGAACCAATCACGTTTCCATGCCATGTTCATCAGCTGTCTGATACTGTGTGGCCTCCAGAAATGGCTTCACATTATCTGGCAGGGTGAGTTGCTGAGTAGAGAGTCTTGCCTAAAAACAGAGGACCTGTCCTGTATCATTATTATGAATGTTAACATGTTTTTAGGCTTCTACTGACCTGGTGAAACACTTGATGCATCTAATGCATTAAACTCACCTCCATATTATCATCTAGGTTAGTGCCTATTGCAGACATTTTATTGTATACCTGGATACCTGGTATCAGTTATCCAGGCAATTCAATACAACCATCTTTAGAAATATACCCAGCGAGAGCAAAACATTTATTTGAGGTATTAGAACTGGGTTTTTAAATAGGTATATGTAAAGATTAAATTATGATACAGGATTTGTCTTAGTATATATACTTTGCTGCTCCCATACAGTATTTGAAAAATAACTAATAGGCAGTAAACCCCAGGCTTTGGGCCTCAGCATTTAGCAAGTTAAACAGCTCTTTGTGTGAAATGAAAATATGTGATTCTTTATGTGAGGTACATCACTTTTTCCATACAGTCCTCAGTGTCAGTTTATTGCAAATGCAGAACACCACAAACTCAGTCCTGAGGATCTGCAGAGCAGTCACTGTGGACTAGAAATGTTATCTATTCAATAATGTAAGAAAAACACAGCTCTACAGAGGTCCTGCTGATCTTCACTTATACATAAATAAAAGCAATGCAACCAACATGGGCTGGATTGTGTAAACTACTGGTAAGATAGTGACCTCTAGTGGTCGTTTCACTTTCAATTGATGGCCTTTCAATTCTTGCAACCTACCTGACACTCCTTTTCAGACAGGCTTCAGTTTGTAGACAACTGGAGTTATTCATAACACCTTGATCTATGAGAGTGTAAGAATAAATAAGAGCAGTAATCTGTAAAACTGAACAGGAAAACCTGCAAGTCCATATACATGACAGGGCTCTGGATTTTACTAAATATAAACCGCTCAAATTTAGCCTATTCTTGTCAAAGCACTTCAGCAATTTAAGATTGGTGCAGTTAAACCAACTGAATTTATTTTGTAAATACATGTAGAGTTTTATATTGCTTGTTAAATGTGAAAAGCATTAAATTCGACAAAATTATAAATGTTTGTATGGCATAGTATAAATGCCCAACCAAATTTTAAAGTCCATCATTGACTCTTAATTTAACAGTGTACTTTAAGTGATATAAATTCATTTGAAGGAACATTGGTAGCCGAATTCTAAAATGGCACCATTACAAAAAAATAAAAGTTCACATTTTATACAACTGTATTAAAAAAAAGAAACACCATAAAATTAAATCTCTCATCTTTTATTATTGGGTTTGGTCATGTAAATCAAGTAAAAACATTGAATCATTTATTGACCACCCCTCAGACGCAGGACAAGGTGAAGGGTGGACTCTTTCTGGATGTTGTAGTCGGAGAGGGTGCGGCCATCTTCCAGCTGCTTGCCAGCAAAGATCAGCCTCTGCTGGTCGGGGGGAATGCCTTCCTTGTCCTGGATCTTGGCCTTGACATTCTCAATAGTGTCGCTGGGCTCAACCTCCAGGGTGATGGTCTTGCCAGTAAGGGTCTTCACAAAGATCTGCATACCACCCCTCAGACGCAGGACAAGGTGGAGAGTGGACTCTTTCTGGATGTTGTAGTCGGAGAGGGTGCGCCCATCTTCAAGCTGCTTGCCAGCAAAGATCAGCCTCTGCTGGTCGGGGGGAATGCCTTCCTTGTCCTGGATCTTGGCCTTGACATTCTCAATAGTGTCGCTGGGCTCGACCTCCAGGGTGATGGTCTTGCCAGTAAGGGTCTTCACAAAGATCTGCATACCACCCCTCAGACGCAGGACAAGATGGAGGGTGGACTCTTTCTGGATGTTGTAGTCAGAGAGGGTGCGGCCATCTTCCAGCTGCTTGCCAGCAAAGATCAGCCTCTGCTGGTCGGGGGGAATGCCTTCCTTGTCCTGGATCTTGGCCTTGACATTCTCAATGGTGTCACTGGGCTCGACCTCAAGGGTGATGGTCTTACCAGTAAGGGTCTTCACAAAGATCTGCATGTTTAGACCTATGAAAAATGACAGATCCACATTACAAATACTTTCATTTGAGATGGCCTACAGCAAGAATTACTTTGTATGCTTAACACATTAACCAAGAAGGTGCGAAATTCATTTCACCATCCTACTATGAAGTAGTGTATAGCAAATTCTTAATATAACATCTCAATATGTGGTTGTCAATAAAGGATTTCCGGTTAACATTTTTTTTTAAATCATTTGATACATACAACATCTTTATATACCACCACCGTTAAGGTATATTAGTAATTATTTTATTTTCTCATGAGCGATAATAGAGGTGAGTCTTACTGTACTCTCATGAATATACTGGTAGGAAGCCGGTGTTTCGAGCACCAGCGCCATTTTAAAATAAGCCATTGTTGTTTGCCTTCGTTTTGTTCAGCTAACGTTACCCAGTAATGGACGACACAGCTAGAAATGTTGTACTATTGTTACCAGTTACCTAACCTTAGCAGATGTTTTCCATGTTATGGTGGTGTTCAAGTCGACATAAAATATTATTCGTGAAAATGGTTGACAACACTGACATTATTAATTTAACCTAGCAACGTAATAGGATGTTGTGGTTGCTAGCTATGCTTCACAGCTGCTACCTAGCTGCTCAAAAGGGACAAAAGCGACACTAGATAAAATATATGAAAGCTACACATTGGTGTCAAAACAGAAACAGATCAAATGGAATATTACTGGTAGAAAAAATACAAGTAAAAACGAACGTACTTACAATTTGTTTAGGTTTCACGTCCGGCTTCCCCTCAGAAACACCGCCCTCTGACTGCAGTTGCCAAGGGGACGGGGTAATTTATACTGCATACGTCATCGAGCAATATCCATGCGCTTTTGAAAATAGTTCCTGGTTCTAGCTTTATAAATGGGTAAAAACCATAGACTACTCTATATAAATAATCTTTACATTCATTCCACTGTTAAAATATTGAGTTTAGTTGACTCAATGCAGGCACATATATATGTGTCATATACATGAAACTACACCGACAATAATAGTTTGTTTACAAAATGAAATGGGGAATTAGGGAATTACTTGGCGGAAGAAAAATCCTCTGACAATTAATGTAAGCAAACAATTTAAGCCGTAATGCAAACGCAAATACCCAGGTGGTAACTAAATAAATTCCTACTGCAATATAAATATAAAACTAGCTGGACCTTTTACAATTATTAGTCCTAAAATCTTTCTTTAACATAGCCCGGGGGATACTTGCTTCAGTAATTGTATTGTGAAGCCCTTCACAATACAATTGTTTGGGGCTCTAAAGTGCACAAAGGATGAATTGACACATGACTGGCAACAAATTAAGACAATCGCGTGAAGCAGTTAAGAAGCTCCTGACCCAAGTGGTATATAATCAAGCCGTAAGTAGGTCATTAGTGTGCTAACTAATTAATCAGTTTTTCTTAAAAAGGGTTACCGGCTGTTGTGATAACAGAGGTTACCACTGATCCTTCTAGCTGTATCAACCAGGTAGCCTATAAATAGTGCGGAATAATGATACCAAACAAGATTAATGATATGGATTAATGAGCAACAAAACCAAGTATGTAATTTGACTGAAATTGAAGCAATGCTAATCCAAGTCGGACCATGCTGTATGATTCATGCAGTGTTAAAAAAGTGTTTGTAACTGGCTAAACAGGTCAAGAGCCTGATACTGTTTTGGCCAGCACTAGAGCAGGCAATCACCTACAGATTATAAAACAGGCCCACATGCTACACATACTAGCTAGATTTTTAATTGCCCTTGTTCTGTCAAAATGCAGCTTTCCTGTGAAGTTGAATATGTATGAAGCAGGTTGTTGTCTGAATTTATAAGTGGCATGTTTTATGTACTTGTTCATTCTCCTCCTGCCATGCACAAACTGAGAGCAGCTTGTCAAATCAGCAGCACTATGAGATAAATTCCTGTGGCAGGATAAACAGCTGACACCCGATTATCCAGATAACAATGTTGAGCCAGTTTAGTTTTGGATTAGATGGTAAATGCTGCAGCACAATCCTTGTGCAACTCATAATCCACACTACACTCCTCATTGGAGACTGCAGTATCTTCCCTAATCTCAGCCTTTCTCCTCAAGTAAAACATAGTTTAAGGTCTAAATGCTGGAGCACCAAATTTGACCTGAATTGTCACTATATATTAAAAAAAAAGTTTAATTACCTGCCACTGGTTCTTGCTGATGTTTTGATGTCTTCCTAAACTTAAACACATATGTGGGTTTTTAAAAAAATCCCTCACATGTTCAAATCATCCAGCTACAGCATTTTGAAAGACGTGGGTTCCTTTGTGCCTGCTGACCTCCAGGACATAAAACGGCATGTTTGTATTGAAATCTGATGTGAACATGCTGTACCTTCCCTCCTTCAGTAATACAAACATTCATCACTTTCTCTCAAGGAACCCACAAATTCACACAGTAAACTGTTACAGCCGAGGATAAAAAACTGCATAGTTAAGCACATTTTCTTCTTTCCTTAAGCTGAAAACAATTTCAGTCTTAGTGAAAGAGTTTCTTTATTCTGTACAGTTTGCACGTGCCAGGACCAAACCTTTGATGATGTCACCAAATAGCACCCTGCCATCCATCTGTGAATTAAAATCGAATCATTTCCCCCTGTAAGCTAACACTCTTGTGCCAGATACAAAGCACATCTTTGACCCTCTGAGGGACTGATGTTGATACTTGAATTAACTTTTTGGACCAATTTTGGAGATCAGCACTTCTGGCTTGTTTACCCTTTCCCCCCTCATCCTCTTTCTATGTAACACACCCCATATTCAACAATAGATGGCGCCACATCTTCATTGATACAAATCCCATTAATCCATGTGTTCTGTAGACTCAGAAACTGCTTTGCTCTTCAGTTTTACATTCAACCAGGTTGTTCACAGTTTGTAGTAGATCTACTAGTCAACTAGTACTACTGGGTGTAGAGGGCAGTAAGACCACCTTTAAGACTTTAGCATTTAGACAAACAATAATCCAATTTAATGCAGCTAAAGGCTAATAGTATGTTACAAAAATCAGGTCCAAGTAAAAACTACTAGTTCCTGCTCATAATTTAATTAAGTGATTACATTCAAGTTTTCTTTATTGTCATTTCTTAGTACTAGCAGTAAAAAGTGAAGTGAAATTCCAAAAACAGTGTACTTGCAGAATCAAATGATTTGAACATTCTTAATTACTAAAAACACAAGATAACTAAAAAATATATACATAGCAATATGTTAAGAAAATTCCCGAAACATAATTTAAAGGAATTATATAAACACACAGGCAAGTACACACATTTATGAAAAGTCTTAAAATAGCAGCAAAGACAAACCTGTGGTAGCGCAGTTAATTTGCATTTCTGATGCAGTTTGGAGATATAGCACTTCAAGTCCATTGAGGGATGGGGGAGTTGCAGGTACCTGTGTCCACATCCAGCAATGGCAGCTACTCCACCAGCTGTTGTTGTCTATGAATTACTCTACTTGACATAATAAATTCTGGTTTTGTTACCTTTCTACACACTAAGCGGCTTGCATATATTTAATAACTGAAGCTAGATGTTAAATTGATAGAAATGGCCTGTAGAATTGTACATAATGTAATAATATGGACAGAAGTCACTCATCAGTAGTTGTACATTTTCTCCAGCAGTTTGTAATTTGCTTTAGACGCCACTAGGTGTCACTAGACTCCAACTAGTCAACACTGATGTTACTGGAAATGACAAACATAACCCTGTGATGCTGTTTTTATATTGGTTATAAGAACCTCTCTTCCTAATGATTTTGTACTGTAATAAGTCTAAGTAAGATACTTCAAGTCTTCCACAGACATTAATGAAACCAATATATTTATACTAATGTTATTGACTAAGGATGAAAAGTTAAGGCACTTCAAGTGTGATTTGTACTAATGGTGTAGAGTATTAGTGTCTAACAAACTGAGCTAATGAGCCTCACTATATATTTTCAGTTTTTATTCACCTAGTTTCCTCTCATTTGCTCTAACCTAGCAATACCATAAACTAGAATTGCTGCTTATAGTTAAGAGCTTACTACACCATTAGTAGGAAGAAAAACAAAACACCTGTGGCTCACTTGTGCATCCATTACCCTCCCCACTGCAGGTGAAACTAAAGTTAGCATTCAAAGATTCATTACCATTTTTCAGAAACTGTGTTGCTATAAAAACCCATAAACCCTGTGTCCTGTTATTATAACATCTGATCACTGAAATGGGACAAAGAATTAATGACACAAGTTACTTAAGTTTCAACCTTTATTAAATGAGGTGCATTGAACTTTTGGTCACGTAAAAGTTTGTCAACTTAGTAATACAGCATGTATATCATGTCATACATAGCACATTAATTTGAGGAACATAAAGTTAAGAACATGGAATCATGATTCACTTTTACTGCCCGCCCCTCAGACGCAGGACAAGATGGAGAGTGGACTCTTTCTGGATGTTGTAGTCGGAGAGGGTGCGGCCATCTTCCAGCTGCTTGCCAGCAAAGATCAGCCTCTGCTGGTCGGGGGGAATACCTTCCTTGTCCTGGATCTTGGCCTTGACGTTCTCAATGGTGTCGCTGGGCTCGACCTCCAGGGTGATGGTCTTACCAGTGAGGGTCTTCACAAAGATCTGCATACCGCCCCTCAGACGCAGGACAAGATGGAGAGTGGACTCTTTCTGGATGTTGTAGTCGGAGAGGGTGCGGCCATCTTCCAGCTGCTTGCCAGCAAAGATCAGCCTCTGCTGGTCGGGGGGAATGCCTTCCTTGTCCTGGATCTTGGCCTTGACGTTCTCAATGGTGTCGCTGGGCTCGACCTCCAGGGTGATGGTCTTACCAGTGAGGGTCTTGACGAAGATCTGCATACCGCCCCTCAGGCGCAGGACAAGGTGAAGGGTGGACTCTTTCTGGATGTTGTAGTCGGAGAGGGTGCGGCCATCTTCCAGCTGCTTGCCAGCAAAGATCAGCCTCTGCTGGTCGGGGGGAATGCCTTCCTTGTCCTGGATCTTGGCCTTGACGTTCTCAATGGTGTCACTGGGCTCGACCTCCAGGGTGATGGTCTTACCAGTGAGGGTCTTCACAAAGATCTGCATACCACCCCTCAGACGCAGGACAAGATGGAGAGTGGACTCTTTCTGGATGTTGTAGTCAGAGAGGGTGCGGCCATCTTCCAGCTGCTTGCCAGCAAAGATCAGCCTCTGCTGGTCGGGGGGAATGCCTTCCTTGTCCTGGATCTTGGCCTTGACATTCTCAATGGTGTCACTGGGCTCGACCTCAAGGGTGATGGTCTTACCAGTGAGGGTCTTCACAAAGATCTGCATACCGCCCCTCAGACGCAGGACAAGATGGAGGGTGGACTCTTTCTGGATGTTGTAGTCGGAGAGGGTGCGGCCATCTTCCAGCTGCTTGCCAGCAAAGATCAGCCTCTGCTGGTCGGGGGGAATGCCTTCCTTGTCCTGGATCTTGGCCTTGACGTTCTCAATAGTGTCGCTGGGCTCGACCTCCAGGGTGATGGTCTTACCAGTGAGGGTCTTCACAAAGATTTGCATACCGCCCCTCAGACGCAGGACAAGATGGAGGGTGGACTCTTTCTGGATGTTGTAGTCGGAGAGGGTGCGGCCATCTTCAAGCTGCTTGCCAGCAAAGATCAGCCTCTGCTGGTCGGGGGGAATGCCTTCCTTGTCCTGGATCTTGGCTTTGACGTTCTCAATAGTGTCGCTGGGCTCGACCTCAAGAGTGATGGTCTTGCCAGTAAGGGTCTTCACAAAGATCTGCATACCGCCCCTCAGACGCAGGACAAGATGGAGGGTGGACTCTTTCTGGATGTTGTAGTCGGAGAGGGTGCGGCCATCTTCCAGCTGCTTGCCAGCAAAGATCAGCCTCTGCTGGTCGGGGGGAATGCCTTCCTTGTCCTGGATCTTGGCCTTGACATTCTCAATGGTGTCGCTGGGCTCGACCTCAAGAGTGATGGTCTTGCCAGTAAGGGTCTTCACAAAGATCTGCATGTTTGCACCTATAGAGAATTCAGATACAATAAATTAGGTATTACAGTAACACAACACCAATAATAATAATAATAATAATAATAATAATAATAAAAATAATATTGAAAAAAATGTTACTAAAAAAAAAAAAACGTATTGGTAATAATAGTTCAGTATTATTTACAACTAATTAGATGATTTTGAGGTACCTTTTAAATTAATAGAGTCTAAAACCCTTACTACTCTAAACTTATAAATGGACGTTAAAATAAAACAGATTTAATTAAAAGCTGGATCATTCATCATAAAAAAAGAGAAATTAAATACTGCTGAATGAGGACAGCTGTCGGCAGCTGAGCAGCCATTCCAGTCCGAGCGCCATTTTGAGATCATATTGACCTGCCTTTTGTTCGGCTAATGGACGACACTGGAAATGTCGAGTCACTGCTCAAGCTAACATCAGCTAACCTTAAAGCACTGTCGACGACGATGTCTCACCGAAACCATTGTTTGACATTAAAGTACATGATCGACTCATAAAAATTTAATGTAGCCAAAATACGTAATTTTATATAATATGTATAGTTAATTTAAGGCAGATATCTACCACTGTTAACGTTAGCCAATGTTATTTTCCTCTGAGGGAAGGCTTTAAAATTGAGGTGCATTTCGCCAAACACGATATTAACACGTCCTATTTATCGGCAGTTTAAACTTTTAACAATCACAAAGCTTTTTAAACGAAATATTTATACTTACAGTCTAGATGCGCAGTGAAATTTTCTGTTGTTTTTCTTTACCGAGCTTTCTCCTCGCTAACTTCCGCTGTAGATCTACTGCAGTACACACAACACTGTATTATATACCGGAGTTTGTACACGTCATCTGACCATATTCGTCCGCATCTGAAAGTAGTTCCCACCGATCTCTATCGCCCTGTTTCAATGTACAGTATTTCTTTTCACTAAAGTATTTAATTCGACAAATACACGGTCATATATAAACATCAGTCTAGTTAGTGAAATTAGAGCGTTTGAAAATCGATATTTTGACATATACTGGGCGGCGGAGTAATATATTTTACACGACAGCTCTAGTTCCAGAATTTGCTAGAACCACCACAGCAACAAGAACCTTCCCGGAGCTCCTGATTGGACGGCTGAGTTGTTTGTCTGAGCAGCGATTGGTTGCTGTGTAACAGTAAGTAATGTTTGATGACTATGCTTATGACTATGACACTTTACATTGCACAAGACACAAAAATCGTGTATAGTTTTAATGTTGTCTGTGTATCACCCACATAGTCCCATCTTGCTTCTTTCGAGAGTATAAACCATTGTAGTATAAACTCCTCAAATCGAAATGACAGTTCATTCATATAAAGATACAGTGGGGTTCAAAAGTCTGAGACCACTTTCCCATGAGACAGTGGTCTCAGACTTTTGGACCTTATTGTATGTGCAGAAAGGAATTCAGTAACAGATGGAAACGTGCTTGGTAAACATGCTACCAGCTGTTGTGACAGCAGGCTAAAGTATTTTAAGCTTAGAGGAAGGCAACACTGCTGTACTGTTTTACCCACCTTATTTCATTTACTTCCAATTAAATATAGATAGACAACATAGACACCACTGAAAAACATGTAATTTGATAAGCAGGATTTGCTGATACTGGCTAGCTGGCAGACCTACAGAATTAGTCAGGATGAAATACTGTATGGCCTTTCCTGACCTTAATACTGAAACTGAAACAAATGTTTGAGATGGAGAGACCATATTTAGTAGGCCTAGATATAGCCTACTGTTACTTATTTAGCCAACATCAAGTGTTCTGCTAGAGGCGACTAAATAATTTTAACAGTTTAATCATGTTTCACTTTGTTTTTTTTCAATTTATTTTCACTGAAAATAAAGACACATGTTCAAGTGAAACTGTAAGCTGTGGATTTGACACATGATTAGCCTACTTCTTCCCTTGTGTAGACTTTGTTATAGCTTTCTGGCTCAAGCTGAATGACTTCTGCAGTTCATAGTTTGAAATGTTAAATGATTTTTTTGTCTACCTTCCTTGTTAACCACTTGAGAAATGTATCCTGAAGCAGAAGCTGTTACTCTTTTATTGTTAGCGTTACAGGAAATGATCTTGGTCCCGTGAGTGTAAGACGTGAACGCCCAAGTTATACTTGGAAACTCCCTCAAATTTAACACTGCACATTGACAGCAGAGCTCATCTGTAAAGTTAGTCAGAAAGGGATGTGTTCAGTTTTTACGGTGAGTTTTTGTGATATGTTCTTGGAATGAAGTGACCTAGAATAAACATACTGAGCATCTGAGATTTAGGTCAGTGGTCTTCACATTATAGTGATAGTGAAAAGTACTGCTGTCTGTGTAACTTCTTTAACAGTAATTTTAAGTACTCACGAGTGATTTGAAGCAAAATCTCACATAGGTATCTAGGTTTCTATTTGTGGGTCATTGCTATGATACAGCTTGCAGAGTCCAAATTTATGTATTTGGGTCACAGCATTATCCCCCTCCTGCACCCTGTCATATGACACCAAACCCGTGATGAACCACACCAGTGCTTTCCAACACAGAGCTGGGCTTCTGGCTGAACTGGTTCAACCTATGAGGAATGTGTTTGTGCAAGTCTGCTGTACTTTGCCCAACCCCTTGCTTGGAATAATTATGGACCGTCTCAGAGTGTTCCAGGAAAAACAATCTTAAGCAGGAAACAGGCCCAGCTCAGTGCTATGAAAGCTCACACTATTATCACATGAAATGAAAATGCTCATGACTCCGGACAACAAATCTGATGGTGGCACTTTGTAGAGGTACCCACATTTGAATTGAATTGGCTGATTTGATGACGTCAATACATGTGAATGAGTCAAAGGTGTAACTAGGTGAGAGGCGTTTAATGTAAATGTGACTCTTATCACTGATGGACTCTGATCAGGGTCATTGTGTTTTCTTTGCAAGGGTAAGTTGAACTGTTTTGGGTGTGACGTCTAGTTCCACGTCAACACTTTCCACAACAAACACGTTCCACTAGTTTCAGCAGAACTTTCTGAAAGAGTTGGGTAAAAAAAAACCCATTCCTTTTCTTTTTCCTGTTGGCAGCAAAATAACAGTTGAAAGGTTTACCACCCCAGAATATTCAAATATGAATAATATAACCATTTATCATGATGTTTTATTTTCTTTTCACCAACAGAATGGATCTTGTGAAACATACCGGTGGCTGCCACTGTGGGGCTGTTAGGTTTGAAGTCTGGAGTTGCCCAGACCTCCATGTTTTTGATTGCAAGTACGGATATTAAACTCAATCATACATAGTTCAAGATGTTTAATCATCTGAAATTATAAATGTTTATATTACAAAGGTAACAAGATTGTCAAATACATTATTTTAAATTAATTATGGTACAGAAAGTATATTTCTAAATTTTGGTAAAAAAGCATTAATCCCTACACATATTTAAAGATGCTCAATGTTCAGTGCACTTTTTAGCAAACAATACTGATCTGTGTCTTTTTCTCCAGCTGCAGCATTTGCACAAAGAAACAGAACCATCATTTCATCGTCCCAAAGCAAAACTTCACACTCCTGCAGGTAGGAACTCCTGCTTCTAGCAAAATATTTCATGTGATTGATCTTAAAAAACTCCTAAGAGCATTTTAAATAAATAATGTTTTGTTCTCTCCTCTCTTTCTCTAGGGGTCAGATAATCTTACCACATACACGTTTAACAGTCACGTTGCGAAACACATCTTCTGTAAAACCTGTGGGGTTCAAAGTTTCTACAGTCCACGCTCTAACCCTGATGGCTTTGGTATGACCACTAACTGCTGACACAAGACAGTCACACCGTTCTCATGTGTTGTAAACTTGTTTCATCGTCCTGCTGTGTTTACTCCAAACTCTTTCACTTGTGCTTACTGCAAACTAACAACCCACTTTGCTCTTCAATGCCCTACTTTTATAGTATATGTAGACAACATGGATATCATGTTTACAGTAGGGGTTAGATGATATTTATTGAAATAGCGATATCAAGAGACCCATATTTTGCATTATTGAACAGCCATTTTGTCATTGAAATTTGCTGTAGACAAATGGCTGCTCTGTACATACGCGTACCATTGACCTGTCCCTTGTTGCCTCCTCCCCAGGTGTTGCTCCACACTGTTTGGATTCAGGTACTGTGCGAAGTGTCACAGTGGAGAAGTTTTGTGGGGATAAGTGGGAGGAAAGCATGCAAGCTCACCAGACCATCAGAGACATGTCTAAACCTGCAACAGAGGCACAGCTGACAGAAACAAAACAACACCACTGATACCAGAATCAAACTTTTATTTCAATCAGTAGTATATCAGAAATACTGTACAATATTTTCAACAATCTTTGCAATAAAATTAAGAGAAGAAAACTATAACCCTTGGAGACATTCAAATTCTTAGTGTTTTAATTGTATACAGTGCTATGACTCAAAACAGTAAAGATGTTTCTGTTGCAAAAAGGCATCAGAAGTTACTAATATTGTCAAATATGGTTTCAAAATGATTGTATCACCATTATGGAAAGTGCTTAAAATATTCAGGCAACCTTAGCTTAAAAAAGGTATCACAGGAGTTTTTATTTACTGTGCGCAAATCAGCTCATCACATTTGTAAACAGTTGGTAAATTCACCCCTACCACTATATTCAAGTAGCTAATGATCAGTGCTTCTGGATGAAATGAACTTTCAGTAGATCTTTAGGTTCTTTGGTCCTTGTGGGATCAACTGGAATGTGTTAACGTACATGTAGCGCGAGAAGCTGATGTACAGGTAACGAAACCACAGGAGTTGAGAGCGGTGACAAAGCATGGCGGCCTGGCAAAGAAAACAGGGTGATTATATGGTTTTGTAGGAACTCAATGTACAGCCAACAGTGGTCAAAATCTAATAATTATTACTGTAGACATATTTATCTTTATAATATTAGCTTGAGTCCAAGATGAGACATAGTTCCAAACCTTGACACCTCACTTTTAACACTCCTGTTGTCCTTGTATCAATTTTGACCCGGGAGGACAACAGGTGTTAACTCAAAAATGATTGACCATAATTTCAGAAAATGCGTGTAAAATAATTGGGTGATAATTTATATATTAATATGCTTCATAAACAGTCAAACCAGACCAGATCAATTTTGACACAGGTGGAGAAAGTTGCACAGTGGATGGGAAGACAACAGGAGGGTTAACTGAATCTCTGCTCTTTTGCTTCTTCAGCACATGTGCGTACCTTTGTTTCAATGTGCTAAAAACACGTGCATAATCTAATAGTAGACAGTGACGTGCCAACAAACTGTCTATTTCAAGGCTTACTTTGGCTTGCCTGAAGCCTTCTGAGCCAACAATGCAGCAGAGACATGAGGGCAGCAGCCAGCTGAGGGGAAGCTCCAAGAAGGAGATGTATTTCCTGAGGAGGCCAACAGTCACCAAGGAGAGCAAACAGCAGTCTGGGAGAGCAGACAGAGATCCAGTTAGTGGTTAATGTTCACAGCAGCAGACAGTTAACTAGGTCAGAGTATAAGCTACACATTCAGGTTATTCTTCCTGTGCATGAGAATGTCTGGTGCTACTGTAGGGGAGTTGACATATAACTAGTAAAACAAGGTAGGCTAACCCACTGCAAAAAAAAACCCCACATTATATTACATTATATATAAGCACAGACTTTGATTTTACTAAAATGTTCTACATTCTTGTCATGCAACAGGAGTTTGTGGGGCACAATAGGCTTTAAGCTGTTGGTAATGAATAGAGAGTCTTGCTGTACAGCCAGGTGAAGAGGCTTTACAATTACAGTGAGCCTAATTCTCTCCAAACACCTCTGAAGGCCACAATAAGACTAGTCCAGCAGGTGAGGTGTGAAGGCCAGGTAATAAATAACCTGTGAGCATGATTGACGACACCCCTGCTGTTTTCACAATTACTCACTGAAGGCTTAAAGAGGCCAAGGCAGGCCGGCTCATGTCGCCCTAAATGAAGAGTGCGTTCGTTGTGGCCTCGGGATTGGGATGGTTATATCTTTCCTGCTATTCTGCAGCTCTGTGCGTGCTTTTAGATCTCATGTATGATTAACTATGTGGGCCTGCGGTGCTTGTTTCTTATCATGCTGCCTATTCAAACTTTAATGTGGGTGTGCTCAGAGGACTGGCATGTTTACCAAATGAGCACAGTAATGAGCCCTGTTACAACATGTTGCCCCTTCTCTGCCCTACTTTTCTTTTCTTATCCTGTTTAAAAAAAACTACATGAAACACAATGTTACAAAAACACAAAATAAGATTTCATTCATTCTGAGCAGTTTCTAGGATGACATTTTGGGATTCAATTGCATACATTTTGATTATGTCTGGACAGTACAGATGCCTGCACAGAAAAGAAGGAAAGGAACACATATCTTGATATCTGGCAGTATGAAACAACAGACATTTGTTCATATGTAGTTTGAGGGTGGCGACACAGTTGATATCGAAATAATAGCATTGCAAATGGTGTTTCAAATATCCAGCTGGCCTCCTGCTGCCACCAGCAGACCAAAACGTATAGAGACAGAAGACTCATGCAGCCTTTTTGAACAGAAGAGGGCGCTGCACATTAACAAAATACCTCATCTGAGCCTGTATTCACCAGTACTTTCCAGGGTTCTTAATGTGGAAAATGCAGACTGAGTGGGGGTGTGTTTTCATGTGAGGAAGTCGTTTCTGTCTTGTCTGATTTTTGAAGCTATTTGTATCTTCGATGTAAAGTGATATCTAAAGATGAATAGTTAATAAGACCTGTGTTCAGTGTGTGTCATCATTCCTCATTTGCAGATACAGTCAAACCAGCAGAACCAGTTATCTGCTGTTGATGACTTGACTGTTTCTACTGGAGCAAAGTTCCCTTTACTTTTACAAATAACTTTTCTGAGAGTGACTTGCAAATCTACCTACAGTGTCCTGTGATGCTGTAGTCACAAAATTATAAAAAAAGGGTTAGTTTGTGTCGAACCTACCGTCGGGTATCTCTCCAGTTATAGCGAGGTGGCTGCAGGTGGAGAAAGGAATAATGTTAACTGCTGAAAATATCACAAATGCAAACATTGTTATTAAAGTGATGATACATCTTACTGACAGGCAACCAAAAAAAATGGCCAGTGTGATATTTAGAATTACCAATATCTGATAAAAATGTTTTGGTTTCAGTGTTAAGAATGCAGATGGGTAAGAAGTCAATGGCTGTAAGCCTTAGCAAGTATTTTGGAGTCTGGTTGTACTGTGAGCTTTTCAGTGAGGCAATAACATCAGTTTCCATTTCATATTCTTCTCTCACTGAAGTAACTTGAAGTATTGGTGGTAGCAAAGTCAAGATTTCCACAAACGTGTATCTCACAATAGCTGTGAACAATGACAAAACTAAACCCAACCGCAGACTCTTGATATTTACAGAACTGTGAAACTCGCCCTTCTGGCTTCAGTCTAATGGGAATCATGATGTGATTTGCAGAGCTTGTATCTTATCAACAGTTGAGGCCCAAAGATTGACAGAGAACTGTACAGGCACATGGTGGCAGAAAAATCATGACTAATATGGCAGACAATTAAGGCATCAGTGCAATATGGGGACAGCAATGTAATCTTCACTTTGCAAAACAAACTGCAAAACACTTTAAAAAAAACCCCAAAAGTCTGATGCAACAGGCTTAGTTTGCCTCTCCAAAACCAGAGCTGCCCTCCCACCTCACCACTTCGGAGACAGGATTTACTGCTGCTCTCCAGGGGC
Source organism: Scomber japonicus (assembly GCF_027409825.1). NCBI lineage: Eukaryota > Metazoa > Chordata > Actinopteri > Scombriformes > Scombridae > Scomber > Scomber japonicus. Next base: position 23,973,313 of record NC_070590.1, on the reverse strand, counting down.
TGTGTTTGGATGACCTCTTAGCTATATGTAACAGACTAGTTCTGAAAAACATGATGTGTTTATGTGTGCTTGTGCGTCTGTTGGTGTGTGTGCGCCTTTGTGGGGAAATATTTTGGAGAGTTGGATGTTGATGTGCGTCTGAAGTGCTTTGCATGTTCCTGGAAGGAGTTTTATGACTCTGGACTCGGCAAGCTGCTGTGTTTTTTAAAGAAAATCTGTTTTTCTGATGGCCAAGCCTTAAAATGCAGTCTGTACCTGACAGCTTTATAGATGGCTGTGTGATTGGCATGGCCGCTCACTCCTCTTCCATCGAAGGTCAGCACCTGAAACAACAAAATATCTCACTATGTGGGTGAAAAGCCAGAATCTTGGTATCTTAAAGTGAGCAAAGGCAAAAACAGAGAGAGAGAGATTTGTCTTGGGTTAGTGGAAGGCTTTCTGTGTCTGACTGTGGAGCTACTTGGCAGCTGACAACTGATATTTAAAAGCCTTTTTCTGTGTGCATGCTTGCTCACCAGAGGAAGCGAGTGAGAAAAAAAAAAATCAGGTCAAAGGGAAAGAAAAATGCTTGACTAAAGATTTGGCATTTGCTATGCTAAGGCATATTTTACCATGACTTTGCCTTTGCAATAAAGCATATCCCCTAAACACCATATTCAACTTGAGAACTATGAGTCTATCGTTCTTTCTGCCTTGTATACAGAAAAACAAGGTCTAGTGAAGACTGAGGAAGATTAAAGAAACAACATTATTCTAGTTAAGGGTTAGGAAAATGAACTGCTTCTCAGATCCAGTTGTGGTTGTCACGTCTGTGCGTTTTTTTTCCAGCTTATATTTGTTAGAGGATGTTTATGTGTGACTGATATGATTCTCTAGCCTACTTTTTGCCAGTGAGCCTGACAGGATGGGAGGAGATGGTGCACTTATTTGTCTTCTTTGATAACAAAAGGAGATCAGCAAATATAAGATAGGAGAAGTAGTGACTTCACTTCTCAATCATCTATAAGGAACTGTGGAGTTTTATAGCTGTACTGTTGGTCAGAGACCATTCACTATTTTTAACCTTGCTTGGAAAAACTGGATAAAATAAATCTTTAAATTTGCAACATTCCCATTAGCTAATAGTGCGGAACTTGCACTGGGGCTGATAAGAATCTCTCTGTAAACACAGAAACTGAATCCAATCCATCCTTTCTACTGCAGCACGGGGCCACTTCCCCTGGTTTTTTCGGGAGGCTCAAAATAAAGTCTGGGTTTGAACAAAAAGAACAGGCAGCTGACAGGATTATTACACAGACTGCGGTGAAACTGGGATAATGAGTTAGGAAACTGTGGTGCCAAAACATACGGTAAACACAAAACAAAACAATACGCAGATTTCTTACACACAATGGCAGGGAAATTGTGTGTCAACGTCAAACAGGAAATGACAGAAAAGCCACTGCTTTGAAAAAAAGCACAGAGCGGAGCGTACCATGTTGACAGAGAGAGCTCTTATGTGTTTCGCAATAACAGAGGAGACCAAGGAGACGCTCCATTCTGCTTTGGGATCATCCGGAAGATTTCTGGAGGGGAAAAAGAAAGAAAGGGACTCTTGATTATCTGCACAGTTAAGAGTAATATTACGGCAGTGTTTCACAGAGGTACAGGAGTGCATTGTGTCTGCATTGTGACCTCGCTCGAACTGAAATCGTGCAACACAACAGAAACCAGCTGGATGTTTCTGAAGCCGAGCAGTCTTATTCCATTCCCATCAGCAGATATCTGCACAGTGCAGCTTTGACCCAGCATTTGCAAAAGGGCGAGGGAGTGCTGGGAAGCACGGAGGTTAAGGGTGGAGACAACACAGAGCGCACATCGAACATGCAAACCCAATATCTCGGCCTACTAAACATGCATACAATCCCTTTTTGGCAAGAATAAAAGAAAAATTCAACCCCCTCAGTTTATAATTAAAACTTTGCTCTTTGGTTGTTCAACTTTCACCCTGAACTCAAGAGAAATCCTCCAGCTGGTCCGGTTCACACAGTTGACACACACAACTAAAACAAAGTCTTAAGTGTTTCAATTCAAGTGGAACAAATCTGTTTTTCTCTCCAGCTATCATTTTTCTGCTTTATGTTGATCAGAAACACAGCAGACAAGGGAGAATGACATCGCTGGATGCAGATGGACTAATGTGGCTCCCCTGTGACAGTTTGAAGTAAACTGTTGGGGTGCAGTGTTGACAAGATAAGGAGAAAGATCAATAGCGTGACGTGTTGTTGTACACTTGGACATGGGTGGTGCGAGTGTCAGTGCCTCTGTGCATGTGTACGTATACGTAAGTGCATGAAGTAGGGGTAGGAATGGGGAGTGGGGGGGGGGGGGGGGGTGTGTGACAACTGTTGTTCCCCTCCCCTTAGTAGCAAACAATAGGCCATGACAGTCAAGCTTGTTGAGGGAAGTGATGGATCATGGCCACAAATCTATTGGCTGCTGGTGATGTGAGGGTCAGGCTTTGGTGTAAGGGGTGAGGTGTCGGGGTTGGCTATGTTAAAAGGGAGGAGGGTCGGGGGTTCAGAGATAGTTTAAAACTGTCTGTCATCGAGTGAATGCACTGCTGTGACACTCTGATACCAGTGACCTACATATCATACAAGTATTGCAGGGCTAAGCGATATGGCTGAACATACAATTATTCACCAAACTCTTCATCATTCATGATTTTATGAGTTTTTTGGATCAGGACGGTACTCTGAAATTGCATCTTACCTAAACCAATGTTAAATTCAGTCTCTATTAACAGAATACAGATCTGATGTCCTCATTTCTATCTGCTTTAGACTATTAAAAAATAAGTTGAGGATTTAGTAAGAATTCAGCCAAATTGCATGAATATTAACTACCATTATATCATACTGCGTTCACAGCTCGGCTCCCCTGTAGCTCTATCTGTGCCATCCCACTGTTGCATTTATTAATTTATTATTTTAGACATTTTGCCTTGCCAACCGTAGCTAAGCAAAAGCCTACAGGGAGGGAGGAAGAAAAATGAACAAAAGATATAAGACACCTGACCTTTCTGAGGCAGGATGCAGGCTGAGTGTCAGCTTTGCCATGGCAACGGTGCAAAATGTCCTCAAGTAACCTCCCCAGCTCCCCTTTGTAGCTTTGCATGTGGATGTCTAATTGCTTGCAGGCATCTGTATGCAGTTGCTGAACTTTGGCCCAGTAAGGGGATTCTGTGCGTGTGTGTGAGAGAGAGAGAGGGAGTGTGTGAGTCAGGGAAAGAGAGGGAAAGAGAGAGAGAGAGAGAGAGAGGGAAAGAGAGAGAGAGAGAGAGAGAGAGAGAGAGAGAGAGAGAGAGAGAGAGAGAGAGAGAGAGAGAGAGAGAGAGAGAGAGAGAGAGAGAGAGAGAGAGAGAGCTTGTTTAGTCTGGTCACATGGACCACAGGCCTGTGAAACTGCCAGACTTCTGTCCACACAGTCAGATTATGTCCTGCTGTGAACGGCTGAGATGCCTCTACATGCTGACAGCACAGTATCCCAGTGTAATACAGTAGCTACGACTGGTGTAATAACACAGATACATGCATGTTTCACTATTGATTTACTGACATTTAGGTTCTTGCCAGTATTCTCTGATGTTGCAGTAATAAACTGTCATACAAAGAACCACGGAAGTAATCCTAATAAATGTTAAAACAGCAATCTAACGTGGCAAAATTACAGTTTACTGCTGGCTGCGAGATTCAGTAAATGAGGGAAAAAGCAACTGTTTGACTATGCTGAAGGCAGTGTGTGGTGACAAATGTATCTGGGATAAAAGCACAGCCAGAGGTCAGTGGCAGGGCTGGAACATCTCACCGCTATTTACCACACCCTGCCATGTGCTTAGAAATCAGCTCAGGCTATTTTTTACCACTGATCAATGTATATTTAAAATCCCAGTGTGTGGGCATAGGCTACAAATAAGTCTTTTCTTTCTAGAAACTGGTGCTGAGCTCTGTTTACACGTCGTGTTGGTGAATTCATCCCTAAAATAAAAAAAAAACTAAAGCTTTTCTGTTTACGATTTACCTCTGAGCAAAGAAAAATGTACGTTCTTCATCAAGGACAGAGTCAAATTATTAATTTCAAAACCAAAAATGTGAGAGCGAGGGTTCAGCTCAGTCTGATGGATAATGTAATGAAGAAGTGACACAGTTGGATTTGTGCAGTGAGCAGCTATAATCGAGTCCGGGGAGCAGACAGAGGTCAAGCCAGTGCAAGTGGAGAGGCAACAGAGCGTACTCAGATCGAGCTTGATCACAAAGGCCCCAACATGCACTGGGGCCCCAGATACTGTCAACACAGCTGTCCTATTCAGTGAGCATTAAAGGAAAAATCCAATTTAGAAACAGAATTCATGTGTTATTCCTGTCATCTTGGAGAGTGAAGCTGTAGTTGTTGAGTGAGCGAGTCTCACCCAGAATTTCTTTTTTTTAAATGACCCGTACTGTACGCCTGACTTTTGTTTTGAAGTTGACACTAAAGCTTCAATGCAAAATAGTTCCGAAAATTTACCCAATCACGATACATTGATGATTGAGATTATAGTAAATACACACAGCCAATAGTGCAGTCATATATTCTGCTATTTAATATGATTCCCCTTCACTCTTAATACAGTTTCAACAGGTTTGATGTTTTTCTCAAACCTGTTTCTCTCTCATAGAAAATTCCATCATCTATAAATATGCAAATATTGTTCATTTGAAGTATAACTGCTGGACACAAGATGTCTCCTTCTTCACTGTAAACTCCATTCTCAGTGTTTGTGCACTGGAGGCTTCAAGTTTCCACATCACACTGGCCCACTTCCTCCAAAGTAGTTGTGGTATCACAAATCCTGCTTGTAGGTAAGGGCCTTAAATGCCTTTTGGTGAGAACACAGAAACGTTCCACTTTCAGTAGATGAATGTAAAAAACATCATAATGTGAGTGGAGGGGAAAAATCCTCAAACCTGTGATGTCATTCTTATTGTATGAAGACAATAATGAATTCTTGTAAGGAGATGGTTTGTATCAGAAAGAGTCATATGTTTATTCACTACCAGGATTACATTAATTTGAACAAAGACAGGATTCTAAGTGTCATTACAAGAACAAACGACTCATTAAAAGAAATTCCTGTCACACTGAAGACAAAGCCTGTGACGCTAAGTGAAACGTCCAACTTTGTAGCCAGTGAGAAGAGCCTATGAGTAAAACCCAGCTTGGTAACCAAACTCCAAGTAAAAATCCCAGTTCTTTAGGAGAGGTGTTTATTGTTGTTTTATTGTTTCAGGTTTGACATTATCTTTAAAAAACAACTACCAAAACAATAGAGATGTGTCTGGAGGTCAACACAGGCAGGGTACTGCAGCTACTGTGCCTGAGCTCCTTTCACTTCCAGTCATTATCATCTAACCCTGCATCCATCACCACTCCGCATGCTGACAGTGTGGTGATTTAGTCTCCACACAGCATTCATTTTCCAAACTACTGAAGCTTCACAGGGCCACTTTCACACAGATACAAAAACAGAAGACATTACTGCTGTGTGGATCCAAACCAGTATTTTTTTAAAATATCAGTCGCCTCGTTCAAAATAGAGTGGTAGACTCATAAAACTAAAGCTGTTGTCAGCGAGAAAATATAGGAAATAATGAGGTATGAAATTGAACTTTGCAGCTATTTTAAGACAAAACAATCTTTGAGATATTTAATGGACCTTGAAATAATTTGTCTGGGGCTCTTTTTTCTATTAACAATTTTTTAATTTCCTAACAAATCTACACAATGATACTGGTAAGTTACAGCGACGTGTATAGACATGTATATGGACGTGTGGTGAAGGAGAAAGATGAGATCCATAGCTTGTAAAAGATTGATGGGGAATTGTCTTATCAAGCAGCAGCACAAAGTACAGCCTCCAAAATGACCATTAAGTTAAATCAACAACTCTCCTACAAAACTGACCTTGATGAAGGGAGGATTTATTGCAGGGTTGTAAAAACTCTGTAAATTAAACCGAGAAGGCCTTTTGTTTCTATTCCAAAAGTAATTTCAGAGAATAGATGGTTACAATTCTACTGTTCTGCTTCACTATTGTGCATTCGAGCTGCGAACATGTGGAAAAAAAAAAAAAAAAGAAGTGGCCACCAACCGCTGCACTGCATCTATTTTCTTTCTTTTTGTGCACAATCACACGGCCAGAAAAGAAAAACAGAGAGAGGTCAAGTCAAGGATGTACATCTGCACATACTTGGGCAGAGAAGGTTAAGAGAAGAGCCAAAGTGTGGCTAGCCATGTACACACACACACACACACACACACACACACACAAAGAGAAAAACAGTTTGGAATGACCTACATTAGCAGTGCTCGGTGCACTGCCAAAATGTATCCCACAGTCCTTGGCAGTTGGCTTCAGCAGACATGGACAGGCTAGGAGGGGAGGGACAGAGGGAGGGAGAGAGAGAGAGAGAGAGAGAGAGAGAGAGAGAGAGAGAGAGAGAGAGAGAGAGAGAGAGAGAGAGAGAGAGAGAGAGAGAGAGAGAGAGAGAGAGAGAGAGAGAGAGTGAGTAAGCAGGGCTGGGGAGGGGGGGGGGTCTCAAAGTGCTGATTAGGTGTGTGTTTTGGGCAAACAACAGAATACAAAGAAAGGGAAAATGGGCTACACTCCAGTTCAGCAGAAGTGCAGACAGCACTAAGATCAAAGTTCAGCTGTATACTGTTTGCACAAGATGATAAAATGGTGTAGTCTGTGTGTGTGTTTAAAAAAAAAAAACACACACACACACACACACACACACACACACACACACACACACACACACACACACACACAAGCAATGTTCTCTAGGGCAGACAACCCAGGCATGCTGCCAGCTTATTACTGTGAGTTCCAGGTTAGTGCCAGAGTTCATGCAGCTCTCCTGGTGAACCAACATGTAGAGACTCACATGTAGGCAGCCTGGAGCTTCTCAGAAACTCCTAACATTTTCAAGAGAAGCTGCAAGGTTTGATCTAGACACACACACACACACACACACACACACACACACACACACACACACACACACACACACACACACACACACACACACACACACACACACACACACACACACACAACCCCCCCCCCCACAACATCACCTTTAACCACTACTTTCTCTGTAACTTGACCTTGCCAATAACCAGAGCCGGGAGACTGACTGTCTTACAGCAGCATCAACAACATAACAATACAGCAGAATATACTAAGAAACTGAAGAGCCATTTGGACAGCATTCTTTGAGGGCCTGGATCTCAGTTTCACTCCCTGCTTTAAATCTAAAATGTCTATGAGTGTTTATTTTAATTTGGTGACATTTGGTTACAGCCTCTTTAAAAGAACAACAGGTGTATCTTTGCATGATTAAAGGCATTTTATAGTGATAAAACTATTTGAACAAATGAATATTATACTTATTCTTTGTTGTATGTGGTCCTGGTCATTCCACTTATTTTCCTACACAACTCTACAGGAACATAGTTGGGGAACTATTGACAATACAATAAACACAAACAAAAAAGTGGATTGACACTTTGTTATGTAACTCCAAACTGACCTAAAAACTTGTTTTCAGCAAATCTGAGCTGCCTGGCTGAGCGGCTACTGATGATGAATGAGAGACCATAGAGTAATAGTTAAATTTAGTAGTGAAGAGGAAAAAGATGTCACTTGACTAACTTAGAAATATTGTTAACCAGCCTTATTTATGACTGACTATGACTAAGAGCTAAACATTACAGGCACAATAATTAAGCAGAATGGATTTCACTTATATTGTTTTACTTGTAAAATAAGTTGCAAATAAAAAACATACAAACTTTTCAATACATCTTAAAGACAGATATACTGCATAAATAGATAGATGTCATGCTGGAATTGTAAAGCTTTTTAGGGGTCTGTGTATCCCACAGGGCAGACCTATCAATGAGGCCTACTCATTTATTTCCCCTGTGTCACAGGGAGGTAATACATCAGGACAGGCTGGATCAGCTCTGTTGTAGTGAGAATGGAAGGA